>NW_008825271.1:733366-789189 GCF_000699105.1 Pygoscelis adeliae
TCAAAGTTTTGCTCTAACCTACACTCCTGTGAGATGTAGGACAAGCATTATCTTAAGTGCACCTCTGTTCATTTAACAGCCTAATTTAGGGTACAATAAATACACACAAGCACAGATCAGGATCATACCTGGTAAGAAGCTGCTCTGATTGAAGTTGATAAATATCTAGCAACTGATTTTAGTTGGAATTGTATTGAACTATCCAATAGATCAGTAAAATTAGTATCTACCTGAAAATTACTATAACTACTCCAAATTGTCTCATAGAATTGCATAAAAATAACACACAGGATCAAATGAGGAATTCATGCCAGGACACCGAAAACAGCCTAGAAAGCAGCATGAAAAAAATGTGGTCCGGTATTGATGACAATACTCTATTTATTCCTAATCCAAAGACATTAATGTTTATGTCTTTCCTGGTATTAATAAACTTGCATTTCCCTGCAACGCACAGAGAGACGCTTTACAGATCCTTCAGTCTTATTTATCAGGTAGATAAGCATTTCATCAATTTTTTTTTTGCTTAGCCATGCTTTGCACAGCGTTGTCCTTTCATCGCTTGCAACAGTCTAATTATGCAATTATGAGGTTTTTTCCCTTTTTAAAATTCAACTCAGCCTTGTATTTCAGCACGTTATCTTTATCTGGGGAGATGAGTAACACATCTACTTAACTTTTATGGTCAAATTTTCAAAGTCTGGTGCTGTTGAGGCCATTCCTGGCAGATGTTTGGCATCGGCTTGCTCCTGTAGAGCAGATACCTGAGTTTATCAGCCTGCAGGATTGCAGCCAGCCTCCCCAGCTGCTCATAAAGCACTGTATCAGGTACCTCCACGCTAATCTGCCCTCATATCCCACCACACAGGACTCGGACTTGACATTTTCCATCCAGTCCATATAGAGGTGCAAATCAAGTGTGACCACAGGGCATGTTACTCGCACCTTCGTGCAAACACAATGGGTATTGGTTAGATACCTGGGGGTCTGACTGCACCCCAAAAATCAGTCTCTCTGGGCGTCATGATGATGTCCACCATGCCTGCATACGAGTGAAGATCCAGAATTGCACTGATGGTAGTTTTCAGTTTGGAAACTAGAGCCGAAAGGGGGGTCAGCCCACCTCAGGCAGCTAGCAGGCATGCTGCCCTCACGTGTGTGCAGCAGCGCTTGTGGCAACAGACTGCTCCATTTTCAAGAACTCATCTTTGTTTTTCTCCTAAAGGGGAAAAAAAAAACCCAGCAAACAAGCTGAAAGGTGATGGGGGACTAAGCCAATGTCTACTAAATTCCTGAACGGGAATAATTGGCTTTGGTGTGTTTTGGATCTCTCCCTGATTTTGCAGGATTATTATTTTATCTTACGTATGCTTCGGTGCCACTTCTGCAAATACCCTGCTACACCTGATTTTGAAAAAACAGAGTGAAGTATAATATCCTTGGAAAGGAGAGAGAGAGTTGATAACAACACTACAAAACAGACTGTATATCTTGCAAAAAATATTAGTATCTGAAGTCACTGCCATTCCTTACTAGTTAAGCTGGAACAGAGATTTTGCAATTTTCTGAGCGAGATTTGCTTACTGCTAGGAACAAAAAGTGAGCACAGT
This sequence comes from Pygoscelis adeliae, assembly GCF_000699105.1. Classification (NCBI taxonomy): domain Eukaryota; kingdom Metazoa; phylum Chordata; class Aves; order Sphenisciformes; family Spheniscidae; genus Pygoscelis; species Pygoscelis adeliae. Next base: position 734,977 of record NW_008825271.1, read on the forward strand.
TAACATTAGACTGGACAGTGCACCTTCTGGACACGTTTGTAAGCTTCGTACTGGAAGAAAATAGTCATACGCTTTTCCAATCGTGCTCCTTGGACAAGGAACTGCTCTTTCCCCTTTCAAATGGGTTTTACTTACAATGACATATTTACTGTTACACGTACCAAAGGGAACAAAATAGCAATTAGGTTTTGGGGTTTTCTTCAGGTCCAAAGCATCAGTTTAAAATTGCTACGCCTAGTATCACTTTAAAAAAACAGAACAGGTGAACATAGCATTATTGCTTCCAGACCCATGTGCATTTATCTCACAAAGCAGAACATTGGGGGTTTTTTATAAGCAGAACTTTAGCATCTCACCATTCTATTAAAACTGGGATTTGCTAGATGAATGAATGGATTTTGTTTACAGTTTTTATTCAGTTTATTTATTCTAAATAAATACTTAGGTAAGAATGACACAATATCATCAAATTGAAGTGATAAATTTCATAGTTAGTGGTCATCATGTTACTTCTTTTTCATTATTAATTTATTAAAATGATAACATGTACTATATAAAACAAATTAACATCTAACATGTAAATATTTTTAAAAATCAACAATTATTATTTATTACCAGCAGAAATAGCTGCTTTCAGGGTTGGGTTCATGGAAGTCAGTGCAGAGCCCTGATCTAACCTGAATCAATAAGCCCGGATAACTGGCAGCAGCATTCTGAATATGAAGCATTGATACCAACCCACTGTGATGGTACAGGAACCCTAAAACTATTATTCTTTGAAAGGAGTTTGGCCCATAGGTTCCACACAGAGTGTCTCCATTTCTTCTGCCCTTCCTTCCATTTCCTGCTCTTACTCCTGCTAGAGCCTGGCAGTGCCTGTTCAATAGACCAAAGTATGAAAAATACTTAATAATGACTTTTTCTCACCACGGTTAGCATGCATGAAATGAATGAGGCTTCCTGCACAAGGGATAAATCTATAACTAAATGTCAAAAACTATAACTCTCTCTGAAGGTAGCTTATTAAGAATTTGCTATGGTTCATTTTACAGTGACACTTCCATATTCAGGAGTGTCAGAGTATAGAGGAGCAGCCTGGGATCAATTCATTCTGACATTAAAAAAAAAGATTAAAAAAAAGGGGAAGGAGGGAGAACAGAACTGGTATCTAACAAAGCATTTGGATTCATTCAAAGATAAAGCAGATTCAAGATTCATTATTGAGCCCCCCAGTCTCAATCAGACAGGCTCTGTGACACAGTCAGGGTGATTATAGCTCACTGGAGGAATGCGTGGCAGTCCTAAAGCCCCATTTGCTTAAATAGCATGATATAGTTCTTCCTCCCAAATCACGTATTAAAGCTCTATAGAAAAATAGCATGAGTGAAATGCACAGTATGCATATACCAGAAAAGACCAACACCAAGGCTGTTGGGAGGAAAGTAAATTAATGACTGCAGTAAACTCAGGTTTGTGATACTATTAGTTTTTAAAAGCAATACTGGAAGCAATGCAAGGTTTTGCTTAAAGGCAATAGCAAAACGCAGCTCTCATTCTGCAAACTGAGAGAAAGAGAGGAAAAACATAGGTTTGGGGTTAACAATAAAAAAAAAAAAAATCAGTTCTAGGGGCTGGCTAGAAAACCACAAGTGAAAACTTCCCCTCTGGAAAATGACATCTCTGTAGCAGTGTGCCAGCCTCACCACAACACTGATGGGGAAAGCTCCAACACCACTAGAAAGGGAAATGTCTCTCTATACTGCCTCTCCCAACGCACAAACTTGATTACTGTTTGTCATCATCTTCTGCTTGGAAAATGAGGAATGGGCATTTTCCACCTTTAGAGAAGCTTTTAGACCTCCCTAAAACAGAAAAATTGCAATGGACGTCAGGCGAAGCTCAAGAGAGCACTGCACAGATTGTTTGCTGCCTCCAAACTGCTGCAGAGGAAAATGGTGAAAAAAAAGGGGAAGTATGAAAAGCCACAATGTGTTCCTGCCGGCTCAGCGGGACCCCCCGGCAACGTGTGTCAACAAATGCATCGTCCTGAAGGTATTTATTTATGAATTTGCTTTCACAATAGCTGCCTGATAGCTGAGATGCAACAATTACCAAACTACCTGGGTGGTTTTTGGCTAAGTACTCCATAAAAGTGATTAAGACATGTTCTAGCAGCTCTGTGATATATAGCAGTATTCCTGGGAACTACCATCTCTTGCTGCCAAAAGTTCAATGCCACCTTGTTCGCATTTAAGAGCAAACTCCGGGAGCAAGCCTGAACCAGAGATGTTTGCAACATACCTTGGCTTTGTTCAGCTCTCAGACTTCTCCAGTTCTGGCGCAAACAGTTTCCCCACTTACATATCTTATTTCCAAGTTTTTACACCGAGCTTTATATCCTAGCATTTGTAAATAATAATAAAATAAACAAACAGCCATCTCTTAGTCCCTTTTATCTTTTGGGGTTATTTGTAATGCCACATCAGAAATGAAACCCATCTTCTAATGAACTAAAAGCACCAGCACTCCCAGACCTGTGCATCTTCTATGGAGCTTCGTCTGTAAGAGCCTGTTTATGAGAAAGAAAATTACTGCCTGGCCCAGAGCTTGGACTTTTAGGTGCTGTCTAAATAGACAAATTTGCAGACTATCCATAAGAAAGAAAAACACAGGGAGAAACAATTGGGATGCTCTTAAAGGTTTATAAAAGCAATGGTAATTGTAAACCACCCAACATACCTTTATGGTCTTGGGTGGGGATAACGTTATCAGCAAAAAATGCACAGGTATCTCTAATAAGCTAGCAATTTTCTCTTGGGGCCTCCCATCCCACATTGGCAGTGTCTCACCTCCACAGCTCTGGCTTTGGGCGTCAGCGAGGCTGGACGTGGCCTGGAAAGGAGAGATGGTGCAGGGCTGGGGGGAGGCCCCAAAGAAACAAGTCTGGGGAGAAAGTTAACACTAAGGGTCTCTTCTCGTCTCCTTTTTAAAAAACTGTGAATAAATGTAAATGCAAGGAAAGGCCCCTGACTTTCCAGAATATAAAGTCTGGTCAAGGCCATAAGAAATTACCTGTGATTTCTAACAAGTGGCTTTTCACTCTCTCTGTCGGAGAAGATGCCTCAAACTGATCCCAGCAGCATTACCTGGGCAAGAACAGCTCAAACGCTGCTTCTGCTGATTTTTCCCTCCTTATGAAAATGAGCAAAATCTGATGTTAAAGAGTCACCTGACATTGCTGAGATACTGCTGCTGCATCCGGTGACAGTTCCTCAGATGCTTTATACTGTTTATTAACGGAGAGAAAAAGTTAAACAAGTTTGAATATTTTAAACAATGAACAAGCCAACAACTCTCCACCACAAATAGATACATAGAGATCAAATGAAAACAAAAAGATTAAACAAAAAAAATCATTATTTTAAAAAGGGTGTGTAAACATGTTGCTAAGGAATCTCCTGATTCCCGGGGAGACTCCGCGTGCTCTCATGGAGGATGCCGGCAGCTCTAGCACCCGAGTACGTTGCTGCCTAGAGACTTGCTACATAGACCATACTTAAATGCTCCCCATGTTTATTCTCATGTGCGTAAGTACATTAACCCTGGCTTCCCTTTTGGCAGCATACTGCCCTGCTTGCTCTGTGCTCCTCGGCGGCTGGAGCTGACTGATGTGCCATCAAAAACAACGCGAAGGGCAGTGCTGGTTAGGGGGTTGTCTCAAGCCCTGCATCTTTTGCAAAACTCTTCCCAAGCGCACACCGGCACGGCAGTGACTGTACCCACACTCCTGAGCCTGATATAAGTGCTTGGAGAGGGACCACCGTGGTTTAAACTGGTGGGAGTGTGAGCACTTCTAATGCCCTAATGCAGGATAAGAGGCTTCTTTAGGAACTCCGTTGGACTTAAAGGATGATTTACATCAGCAAATCTAATTACATGAGCACGTGTTTCAGGACAAAGCTGAAAAAGATTAGATAAATACTTCATTTCAAAACCCTTTCCACTGGTGTTTTTTAAGTGCCTGTTGTCTATTATAGCACTTTTGTGCATTTTTAATCACACAATTTTTGAGTAGAGAAACAGGATATATGAGTAATATATATTATGCATATTTAAATTTTATATTAAAACAATTAAAAAGACACCTCTGATGCACATAATGCAATAGGGGGTCTGTGCTCTCTCCAAGAGGCAAGGCAGGAGATTTCTGGAAACTTCTGGATAGGAGACAGCCGCATTTGCAAAGGAACAAACTGAGAAGCTCTCTTCTCCTCTCACCTGACATAATTTTCTGCCTGCTTTCTTCTGCCTGTTTTAGAAGAGCTACTTTCTCACTCACATAGAGAAGGGAGAATACCTCTTATCCCAAAAAGCTCCCATTTTAATCACATTAGCATTAATTAGCAGAAAAAATTGATATTCTAATGATGATACTAATTACTTGCAGAGATCTCAATACCTTCAAAGCATCACATGAGAATGAGTAGAGTAATGCATAACCGTGCATGCCTTTTATCAACTCCAGTATTATTTGATATTCATTAAATATTTTCTGGAATTAAAATGCATGGTACTTTATAACTGAAAGCCTAATTGTTTAAAAGAATAGAAGCCACAGAAGCAACTTTCTATGATGGAAGAAAGTTTAATTTTCTCATTGGAAGAACAAAACATGTTTAGCTTAGCGCATTTACTGTTTATCTTATTATTAGAGGGAGCACTGTACATTGCAGTTGTGTGTCTGCTTTTCAGAGGGACTGTGGATAAGTACAGTTTATTAAACCCTGCTGAGACAATCTGTTGTGTCTGTCTGTTTTAATGTCGTTATAAGTCAGTTAAGCATGTACCATACTTGTTAGCTGCATATATACTAATTTAATGTATTGATGGGCTGTCAGTACAAATACCTAATGAATATTAAAATACAAACTCAGATACAGAAATGCAAAGCAGAGCCAGCATGTGGTCAACATTTTGAGGGACAGGCAGAGAAAGGAAATAGACCAGAGTTCAGGGTAAACGACAGTAAACACTCATGAAATGAACCTGAAAACAAATCACTAGCAGCTTCCTGGGAAAGATGGAGGAAAATAATAATTAACGGTCTCAAAAACACAGGCTCTAAATATACGCTGTGAACTTTGTCTTCTGCCAGCTGATTTCAATATAAATGAAACAAAGGATGGTTAGAAGACCAGTATGCCAGTAAGACAAAGAGAACTAGAGAAAACAGAATAAAGACACTGTACCAGGAGAGGGAGGGGAGAAGGAGAAATCTCCCACTGCCTCTTCCACGATGCTAATTTTCTGTTTAACAATGGCTCTAAAAATGGATAGCAGTTGATACTTTGCATGCTCCGCATAATATAGTCTTTCAGCAAAAGCATGTACATACAAACCTCTCCTGCTTCAAGTGAATGTGGCAGGAGTTTGTTGGGCATGTTTCTCCCTATTAGATCATATTCAGAGCTGTAGCCAGCTGCTTGTTAGAGATTCAAAGCCTTATGCACCATTCAGTCCCAGCTCAGAGGCATGCTGTCTCTCCACGAGGTTTGAAGTGAAAAGCGAATTACAAAGAGAAAGCCCTTGGGCCAGAGGAGAAAATACCAAACCGCTGTGAGCGGGGAGGCAGCGGGTAGAGACACGTGAGCAGCTGCAGGGCTGATGAAACCAGGAGAAACAGCCCAAGTCATGCAGGATCTGCCTGGAGTTTGATCGCTGCTTTCTTCTCCCTGTCCCACCTCTCCAAAATCATAAAATCTCGAGGGTGACGGGGAACTGGTACATCTACCAGTTGCAGAAAAGGGAAGAAGAAAAGAGCAGTTAAATAGCAGGAGAGCAGGAGGGAAGTCATGGTGGGCTCCCACCTGGGAACACCCAGCCAGCCCAGAAGGGGCCCCAAAAAAGGCTCAGTCCAAAAAGCCACCCCTGGAGCGGGTAGCTCCTTCACAGGTGGAAAGCCTGCTGGACCTCCTGCTCCCGCCCTGCAGGGTGGTGACCCACCACCACCCATCCAGCAGGGACTGCAGGGATCTGCAGCGTCCCAGGGATGAAGGGACTGCAATGCAGATGCTGTGCGCTCATCAGCGTGCAGGGACACGCGGAGGCATCGGGAAATCTCTGCCTCTGCAGGCGACAAGGGAGATGCGAAGCCGAAGCAGGCTCGATCCACGGTCATTAGGGAGAGTGGTCAGTTTTGATTTAGAGGTGAGTGACGTTTCTCAGTGGAGACCTTCGTGCAGGAGACAATGGGGGGAAAACCTGCAGATTTATCTATGGCAAAGCCTTCCTAGTTTGCAGCCAATAGCTGTGTTCACTGATGGGAAGCGAATATGTCTTCATGGATCAAATGCGCAAGGGCTTGTCAAAATTTCAAGCATTACGTAAACAGCCAGGGGGAAGACAGACAGCAAGCCTTTGAAATGAAAGGGAAAAATCAGTGAAATTGTAAAATTATGTTAAGAATCAGAATCCCACATTACATTAATTATAAGCTTCCCTGGTGGCTTCAGTCACAAAAAGATTTAACAATAATCTTCTGATTTAAATACAACCTAATATGATTAATACCTCACCTTATGTTTTGAGCTAGAAGAGAAGGGTAAACACACAGGTTTCTTTACCATCTTTCTGCCCTCTTCGCTGTTCCTCTTCCCCGGTTCCTCTTTAAATGGCTTCAAACAGCCTCCTATAAAGCTATGAGGTGTGAAAAGCTCTGTGCTTCCTCGATCACTTGGGCTCTGGCTGCTCCTTCTCCAGCCCAGGAGAGCAGTGGCAGCGGTGGCCATCAGACACCTGCTTGAGGAACTGAGGCTGGGTGGCAGGCTGGGATAGTAAAGCAGAGGAGGAAAGACTAATCATACCTTGGCACAAGGTACTTCATCACCCTGACTTTACAGGTAAACAATCTCCCCAGGTGAAGCAGTACGGGCCAGGACATTCCTGGTAGAAAAGAACAACCTGCTGGGAAACTTCAGGAAGAAATGACTTTTTGGTCCACTGCCAGACATTGGGTAGATGATGGAAAACCCAGCTACAGAGACCAGACGAGGAGAAGGAGCATGCGTTTTGAATCCAAGGGGACCTACAGTTTTGGGATGGCGAAGAGCTGAAATTTGCACTCATTAGAGCTTTCTTATTCAAACCAAAATGTGTGCTGCGGAGAGCTCAATGCAAAGCCACTGCCAGACTTTTAGCGAAGAAAAGTGGGATCTGGACAAACACTATTGTCTAGGTCCAACCAATTTGTAAGTCAGTGTTCTTCTAATTTCCAGGGGTTTTTTTATTTGCCTTCTGCCATCAGAATAAGGCCTGGTGCACAAAGGTAGATGTCAAGCAAACATTCAGTTCAGTTTAATATGATAAAGTGTAAATAACAGACTCTACATTCGACGCTCACTAAATAAGACTGCATTATTCCTGTCTCTTGTGGCTTTTTTCATTGTTTCTGGCAGGAAAACATAGAAAGGCAGGAATCACTTACTCTGAGGTAGAGGCTTCTGTAATAATTGACTAAAAGCCTAATCTGTTGGCTTTGAAAAACTTCGGTGGGACAAAGGATGTTTAATCAAGTATTAAGGTCATGCGCAAAACAAAAAACAAGGAAAATAAAGATTAAATAAAATGGAACCCTTCCACCAAGAGGCTGAAGGCAAGAAAAAGAAATAATAGTCTAACTGATGGCTTCATGGATGAACGGCCCAGGAAATAACTGAAACATCCAAAATCACCCTTTAAAACAGAAAACAGCTCCTATTGCTGATAATGGACAAGCCCGTAAACTGAGGGACAGCGCCATACTGAGCAGTGGTGCAACCGTGAAAACAAGGCTGCACACACTAATTTCCCCGAAACTAGGGAGAAGAGGAGGAACACAGGCTCAGCGCCATGTGCCTCCACCCAGGGAGGGATGGCAGCTGCAGCCAGCTAGCACGGCTCCCAGAGCGTGGGGCTAGAGGGAGGCGAGGCCAGGGCACCACAGGGATGTGCTGAATGAGGCAGAATAAATCCCTGCTCAGCCGAAGCTGACCTGGTGAGCACGGGGAGGTGTAAGTGTGCCCACTCGAATTCAAGCAGCCATCCACGCATCCGTCATCCAGGCACCGGGGCAAGGAAAGCGACCTTGTAATGACACCCATTTCCCTTGCTCAGTCATCTTAACAGCAACAACAAGAGAAGAAACCACCTTGAAAGCTTGGCTTAGCTAATATATGCAACCTCAGGTTCTCATCAGTGTCACTCCTGCCTGCTGCCTTCTTCAGCCCTGCCACGTGCAAGGCCCACTTGCCTTGCTATTACCTGGATGCTAGGCATGCGGGTTAGCTACTCTACAATCCTGCTGCTTCAGCTGCACACTCGAGCATCGTCTGCTGAGAGTTTTCACATTTGAGGAAATGGAAATGTATCGCAACTAAATTCACATTTGAAGCTATGTAAAAAGTTAGTTTCAATCAAGCCATCGCTTGTCAAAAAATAAGAGAAGGCCATTAATAGGCCTCATTTCAGCTGGTTCGAAATCAGTAATTAACTTCTCAGAGAAAACAGATATTTTGCAGGGAACCAGAGATAACATTTTTGTGTGAGGTATACTTTTTGAGCCAAAGGAGGCTGCACATTGACAGTAAACATTATGCCAACAAACCTTGGTAGGTTGGAAGAGTCTTCTTCTGCCCTAACCGGGGATGGTTTTCAACAATGGGGAGATTAAAGCTGAAGTAAGGCAACACATTTAAACTGCGGTAAGCAGAGCATTAGCAATGCAAGGTGGTCCTACTAACTGCTAGCAGAAAGCACAGAGGAATAAAGGCAGCAGCGATCAGCTCTGCCCTGTGCTGCTGCCGGCTGAGGCGCCTCGATCTGGGAAGAAGAAAGCTGGGAGGGACGCAAAGCGACATTAGTCCATCACAAACCCTAAATTACGGGGCCTCCAGGGTAGGAAGGCTCCGGCTCACAGGTGCTTTGTTCTTGCTAGGATCTCACACGGACCAGACCGAGGAGCAGTTGCAGGCTACAAAACTGCCGGCAGACCTCGCTGGGCAAGCTGCACCAGTCACAGATATGGAAAGGCTGGGTTTGTCCATAACCGCAGCACCCAGTCATTTTTGCATCGGTTGGTTAGTTGTTCCTCATTCGCTTTTTTAAATTAGCTGGGAATTTGGGAAATAGAAAAGCCTGTCTTATCTTACACTGGAAAATGCTGATACAGGCTAAAATCAGCAAGCTCTCTAAACTGCTGCAACTCATTTAAACAAACACATCCGCACACACAAGCATAAGTATTAAGAATACTGCTGACAATCATAAATCATGCCAACCCACTGTGCATACAGGAAGGGAAAAGAAAGCTGTCACTTTGGTGCTCAGACACCACGGTGATGGGCACCATACAAACGGATAGTGCTCATCTAATATAAATTAGACAGCAGTTGCCTAAAAGACTACCGTTACGGAGTACAAAGCACTGAAACTTGGGTAAACTAATAATATAGTATTTCCTGTAGCAAGAAAGACAGAGTGCCACAGGAGAGTGAGGTTTTTCTTATTAACGACTAGATAAAATACTCGATTCATTCCACTTTGAAAAAACCCATGACAGCAGAAGCACAGGGAAAGGCAGAGGACAGATTTGCTTTGTCAGGGAAATGAACTGAGCAATCTAACAAGCCTTTTCCATCTCCAGCTCCTGTTCCTGTGGTAAGGGCAGGGTTTTCTTCAATTCGCAGAACTGCCTCTGCCCCAGTCGGGGCAGCGTGGGAGAAAGCATGCAAGGGGAAATTTCCTGGCCTCTTTCTTGCAGGGGTAAAAGCATGTGAACCTGCTAACCTGCACCCTCACCTCGTCTCGGAGGGTGTCAGCTGCCATGGCTCTACCCAAGTACCAGTGCAGCCTTTGCCACTCCAGCTAAGGATCAAACTGGTAGCTTTTATGTTGTAAAATAAATTTAATACAACTGGGAAAATCAATTCTATTTTGTTTTGTTCTAAACTGGGATCTACTTGCTGACATGAATCATTAAGTAAAATAGAACGAAAAGGACTGGGAATGAATGAAAACCTATTTAACAGAGTAGCAGCAGCACTACCTGTAAGGAATAACAACAAAAAGACAATGCGGAGTATTTAAGGTGGTGGATGACATTTCATGTTCATCTCATCATGCCAGCATACCCCAGCTACTCTGAAATTTGTTTATGTAAATCAAAAAGACAGATACAACATACTGTGGCAATATGCAATTTGATGAGAGAAAATTAAATTCCATACAATAGCGACACCCAGCACTGTTATGGATGTAGACCCTTGGAACATTTTTACTATAATCTCTGTTATACAAGGCTTTGAAGTGTGGCCGTAAAAAATTTGCTCCATAATAAGACTTGGCACACAGCACAAGAAGATCTTAGCCCAGAAAAGAGTTGTTGATTTCATTTCTTCTCCCTGCACAGACCAAATCCTAAATTCACTTACAAAATGAAAACAAATAAATACATTTTCATTAAAGATTAATTAAGCATGACACTTTGGCCTGCCTTACACTTTTCAAATGCAAAAGAGAGAAAAGAAGGTTGTTCCTCATTTAGAAATATACTGCCTTCATGGGCCACAATGGCAGCTGGGACCTAAGCAATGAAATCTGTCAACTCTGCATAATGATTTAATTGCTTAGGGTATTTTAACAAGTTCCATAGCATACAGGATAGCTATCGTTAAAAACAGAGTTTGCTTTCTTAAAGCTTCCTATTATGCTTCATCTAAATACGTAATCAGAACTGGCTTAAAGCCGTTGAAGCCCTTAAAGCTGTAAGTTTTGTATTTCCACTGGGTCATGTGGGTAATTCAGCCAAAACGGACTTGGCAAAACCCAGGTGAGGGAAGGAAGCTCCAAGATGTTGCTGAGATAGAAGAGCAGCTCCACAGATCCCTCGTGGTACTACAGCCCTTGTTTGGTCTACATTAATTTCCCAACAGGGACTTTTTGCAGAATCCGACTCTTTTCTCCCACAGAAAGGATGCTTGGCATGCTGGAACAGATTTGTGCCAAATGGCAAGAGCTCTTGAAGGAATAAACAAACCAGGGAACAATGCTTTTTTCAAGCATCCTCTGTGCAGGCTGACATACATAAAAGTTCTAGTTTTAAGATGACCAGAGGCTGGGTATCTCTAAAGGAGATACAGCTCTCCTTTTTACAAATGTGACAGTGCACAAAGTTAAACACTTTGCGTAGTTACTCATGCATGATTACAAAAGGTTTAAATAGTAGCTTTATGAGTTTTAATGAAGGCAGAAGGTGTCCAACCTGTGAGACTGCTGTGTTAACAATATTGGCAGGGACCGTACAAAAGCAAGCATTTTCTAGTAGGACTGGGTTGCTCAGTATATGAAACTCAGAGTTTTGAAAAACAGAACAAAACCCCTCTCCGTTTGGTGAATTTGATTCCTGGCTATTGTCTCCCAACTTTGCCAATGGCTATTATATACAGGTATCCTTTATGTAATAGATCCCTCTATTACATTTTATTTCCTTGGCTCCCACCAACAGTTTCTAGAAAGAATGCGCTGTTATTCACTTAAATTGGACAATTCAACAATAGTGGAGGGAATAATGGAGAGGAACCACAATCCCTCAAAGTGATAATAACCGGCAGAGATACTTCACTGCTCATTTTTTAACCAAAACCTGACATTTCTCATTATTTCAGAGTGCAGACTGCCTAATCCAGAAGTATATCTATCACAAGTAATTCAGGTATAGAACTGACATTGCAATTATTTTTACTAGTACTAGCCAAAAATGAACTATGTCTCAATGACCACAGATCACATCTCTCCTACAGATATAGCAGTATACCTGCACTGAAAACTTCCAATTATTGGAATGAAAACATGCAGTTGTCGATCCAAAGAAAGCGTTTGGGGAAGAAAGTGCCTCTGTTTGACTCTATTACTTTCCAATAGCCCATCCCTGTCAAATAACAACAGTATTTTATGTTCTTTAACATGCAAAATCCATCAGAAAGCATAATGAATTTATCTATCAAGCAGAGATAACAGTAGTTCTAGTGCAAAATGCTCGCAATAAAATTTCAATCTATGGGAAATGCACCGGTGCCTGGCTTTTGCTGGAGACTCAAAAGCAGGTCCGGTTCTGCTAAAAGGTTCAGGGCCCAGGTGAAAAGCACTGAGGCAATTTATGGTTTTCATTTCACAGCTCTTACATGACACCAGGCTCTTGGTGGCAATCACAAGTACTATCTCTGACTATAAGAAAAAGAGAAAAATAGACTTTGTTCTACTTTCACCAAGGCTGTTCTGCATTTTTTTGCAGTGAAGTGTAGTAAATCTCAATAGCACCACAGAAAAATTTGAGATTGCTGTAATTGTCCTACTACAATGAATAATCAGAGATCAAACGTTGTGTTATTATCATCAGCTGCACCTCTGATGCAATCTGCATTTATTATTCTCCAGGTTTGCAAAGAACAGAGACTTGCTTGGAAGAACTGTAAGCTGTAGTTTACAACAATGGCATTTTCTTCCGTGCTACCGTTCTCTTTATGCTGAAGGAGTCTAGGCGTGAGAAAAGTTAATGGAATCGAGCTCTCTCTTAAAAAAAAAAATTGAATAACCAAATAAAGTTTTTTTTTCTGAACTACAGTAACACATTCACATGAGGCCCTTTCCTACACAGATGAACGAACTGGTATTACTACATTGCTACTAAATGACACGATTGGGATTTTTCTGCCAAAGGCCATCTTCAGTTTCAGAGTAAAACAAACAAACAAAAAAATCCCCCCCCCCAAAAAAAAAAAAAAAAGAAAAGAAAACAAAGAAAAAAGACGACAGTCGTCCCAAAAAGTCTGTGTGGCCTGGCCATAGTAATTACCTCTATGAATTTCACAGACACTGAAGTCAATTTGCCATGGAATGATACCTCCATCTGAAAATTACTTCCTTATTTATCATTCAAACTCAAAACCTGGCAAGAGTTTCTTCAAAAGTTTTTTTCTTTCTCTGAAATACAACTTATAAACACATAAATAACAATAACATACATTTCTTTCCTGATTAAAGGTTTGCTGCCTTTTGTCTTGTGGCTGCCTCCTATATTTATCATTTTTACCAAGGTTTCAGTAAAAATTATTTACCACGTTGAGGGTTGGAGTGCACAGCTGGTGAGGAACAGTATACCATACCAGCTGGGAATTCATCGCTCGGACATGAACGAGGACAACGAAGATTGGTGTGGAATAGTGACTGACAACCACCAGCATGATGAAGTTGTGAAAGAGGCAAATACTGTACCAGAATACGCTGAGCAAGGTATTTCTGATTCAAATTGTGGAGAGTATGGGGGTGATCTCATCCGACACGCTCTGCACAACTGCCCTTACCCACCTTCAAGAAACCAGAACTGGTGCAGATATGAGATACAGGGATGAAGAGGAGAACAGAGACCTTATCTCAGGAGAATAAAAGCCTTTCTGACTTGCATGAAAAAGAGGAAAACTGAGAGTGAGTGAAGGCAGAAACAGTGACAGAGAAAGGCAATATGAGGGAAAAGCCAATGTTAACAAAAGCAAACAGTTACACACTGTCTATGAAGAAATCCGGACTGTGAAGAATGCCCTGGGAACAACACGAAGGAGGAAAAGCTTCCCAGCAGGAACAGAACCAGAAAAACAACAGACCTCCCAGGGGAAAACACTCAAGTGAATAAAAATCCCCCAGACTGGTATTGAGATGGCGCTCGATGAAGTTATGAAAGGACTCATATGGCGTGCTTGCCTATCATAGCAGAATAATGGATTCAGTGACCCAGCAGATCCCTTTGATTCCTACGGTCGTATAACAATAATAAAGCAAATTGCCTGTAGCTTTGTCACTTGGGTCTTCTAGCAGACAAATGAAGATTTTGGACTGCAGATCTAAAACAAGCACCCCAGCGCAACAGTAATGGGTTTTGGCATGCCCCATTGGTGTTCCCCCAATGGTAAGAGGGACACGTGGTGGATGAAGGACACCAGACTTCTCATCTCACCGCTCCTCCCCTTCTCTGCTCTGCTCTCCTCCTGCCAGTGCCCCTTGGTGCTCCCCCTCTGCAGGCCTGTCTGGGAAACTTGGTGTGGGGCACCCGGCTTGCCCAGCTGCAAACCCCAAACCTAGCTCCCTGTACAGCGAAAATGTGAGAGGGATGTCTGCGCAAAGACCACATCAGAGGCGATTTGGAGAACCTAAGGTAAAGTAACCTCTGGAGACCCTTGTGCGGTGCACAGCTGCCAATAGCTGGCTTTTGAAAACAGTTTAGGTTTCAATGGCCTAGAGTAAATGGTCTTTCTAAATAAAAACGGCTATATAACAGTAATGAACCATTAGCTTTATTAATGCCAACCAAACTTACTTAAAATATTATTATAAGTAAGCATCTAAATAGCTAAGTAAATGCAAAGTTATTTCAGAGCTCCACAGGGGATATTAATAATGATAACTTCACTCTGGTGAGACCTTGAAGACTCTACTCAAAAGTTAAGGTTTCCTTATTAACTTCAGGCTTCCTGGTCCAGCAGAGATTTATTTAAAGCAACCCACTTTTAGTACTGAGGCTTATAACACTATTACTCTGGCTTTATTATTAGTGGGTAAAACACATATACTAGTGAGCTGAAGGTTGAATCCAAGTGGTTGATGGATGGTTCAGGGACCACCCCTCCTTTCTGTGAAGATTTTACACTCTTTACTCCGTGCTAACATGTGATACTGGGAAGCACTTTCTTTCCTCTCACTCATTACATGTCCACAAAGGACTATAAGATTAACTCTCACTTCACCAGCCCTCTAAATATCTGTAATCTCAAACCATTATCTCTAGCATCTTTTGCTGATAATAATCCTCGATATACAATGTCAGCACAACTATGAAATTAAAGCATGTTACAGCAAAATGCCTTCCAATACTGTTAAAAGTTCTGGCCTCCCACATGAAATGAGTCATTACAGTATTAGTTTTCTTTTGGCTTTGCTGTCAAGTTCTCTGTAGCAAAAAACTGCAAAGGGTTTTATAACAGCTCCTGTCACCTTGCGTCTGACCACCTCAGAAACATATACAGTTCACTTCAGCCATCGCTCTATCCATAATTTCATCCTAAACAACCCCAAGCCTATAAAAGCCATAGAAGAAAAAATCCCACTTTATTATCATATCGAACATGTCATGTTCTTGAAATAAACCAGCATCATGAGGCTTTAATCCTCTTTCAACTTCCCCCAAATGCCATCAATCAGAAAACTGTCAGCTCAAGTGTGACAAGAAACCTGCTTCCATTCCCCTGAGACCCTGGTGAAATGAGTATTATTAGCCCATTTTTTCCTTTACAGGGGTTCATCACAAAAGAGCGAAGCATCAAGAGGTGCAGTCTCCAGAACAAGATCAATATTGATACATCCCCTGTTGAGAGATTTTAAAACGCTACGCAACATGCGGCAAAAACCTGTGCTGTTTTCCAAGGTGTGTGGTTAAGAAAAGTGCTGGAAAACTGGCTGTGCAACTTCAGCAGGCAAGTGACAGAGCCTCCCTGTAGCAAAGCTGAAACACATACGTGACAACCTGTGTGCAAAACTCCTCTTTTCCCTCCATTATGAAAGCCAGACTCTTAATAGAGCAGTAGACAGCTCTTGCCCAGACTTTTGCCAATCAACAAGCTAAAGATCCTTCTCCTCTTTGTCTAAACATAAACCGGCCATCAAGCAGCCTGGGATATTTCAAAATACCTCTGTTTATGTCAAGTTGCTCAGCAAAATAACAAATTCATACCAAGATGTGCCAGAGACATAATTTTGTCCTATTAGGTGTATCTGACTTAAAGGGCTGTGAAGCATTTTCTCCAGATTTTGACAGAAATGAATTTGACCTGTCTATGGACTGAACAAACTTAATATGCACTTCTCTTCCTTCCCAGACTTGTTTTGCATGGAAAGGGTTGTTTTATTTTAAGAAAAGAAGATCCTGGGAGAGCATATTTGAATAGGTATATATTGCAATACTGCTTCCAGGCCCCACTCTACTAATTTTCTCTGTCATTGTTTTACCAAAAAGAGCATTGAAAGATTACTCTTATGAGCACCTGGTGTGTTTACATAATTTTCTTTATCTTGCATTTTGTCTATCAATTTATGTCTTTTTACAAGGATTTCAACTTCCTCAGTCAATACAGACAAAATTCCTGTAGGAGAAATTTAGTGGGTGGAGAGGTTTAGTAGCTGAGGGTATGAAGCCTTCTATTTTGTGTTTATCATCTGGTAAAAATAATTCAGTTAGCGGTAATGGCATGCTGTTATCATGCACGGATCTTCTTCTAGGTTATGCAAAGTTTTCAGACTTAGCTGTGCCTCCATTTCATAAAAAAAAAAACCCCAAACCAACCAACCAACCCATGTTAGAAGTGTCAATAGGCAAGCCCAATGTTCAAAAGCACTGAGGTGGAAATACCAGCTTGTGGGCCCCATCCACAACGTAACATGGTCAGATGATGGGAGCCGTACAGTTAGCCTCCACTTCTGCAGTCTTTCTTCCCTAGAGTGTCAGGGAAGCTGGGGCTAAGCATCGTGGAGAGGATAAAGGACATTAATGAGAGTCCCTGTTTTTTCAAACATACCTTGGGGCTCCTTTGTAAACTATTTCCTAGTATAATATGGCCAAACCACATGCAGGATGGGCAGATGTATGACTGCTATAGCTACTTGAAGAATGACTTCATAGAGAACGACCCATTTCTTTCATCAATCATTTCAAATGCCATTGTGATTATTAAAAACCAAACTGATAATATTAATCTAGGAGCTAATGTGAAAGACACACAGGATATTAATTGAAGTCAAACTATCTACCAACTGCTACAGCCCCAAACATTTTGGTCACTAAGCAGTATTAGTAACTGATATTTTATGCTTTGAACTGCTGCTTCTTCTGGCCGTCAGCTTTCCTACCCTCCTCCAAGCATACAAGTTGCAACCATCTGACAGTAATTGCCATGACAACTGATGCTGGTCCCAAGAGTACGAAAGACAATACCTCTAGCAAAATTCAATAAACGGTGTAATGAAGTAGAACAGATCACGGGAAGTTAGTTGTGGGTTCATGGTATGGACAGTGAGCAATCTGGCAGATCCCCCGGGTGTCCGGGGGCTACCCACGTATGCTGCTGACGGTGACCCAACTGCCCTGAATAGAACGGAGAGATGCTGCAAAGGAGCGAACTATAAGCTTGGAGGAGAAAGGCAGCAGGCTGGTAGCAGGGGAAGCACAGTTTAAAATGAAGTGAACAGATTTGCAGACACTAGGGCCAGAAAGGCCATTACAACACCTAGTCCAGCATCCTGGTCCACAAAGGATCTCACACTGATGTAGGAAAAGCTGGAGGAAGATTTTCAGAGCACAAATCAGTATTAGGCACCTTCCGCCCA
Source organism: Pygoscelis adeliae (assembly GCF_000699105.1). Classification (NCBI taxonomy): domain Eukaryota; kingdom Metazoa; phylum Chordata; class Aves; order Sphenisciformes; family Spheniscidae; genus Pygoscelis; species Pygoscelis adeliae. Next base: position 752,437 of record NW_008825271.1, read on the forward strand.
TGCGTTTTCAACTTCCTAAGCTTTCAGCTTACTGGCCTTCCCATCCCTGCCACAAAGTAATCATCTGCAGACAAAAATCTCACATGTTCTTACAAAATTGAAAAGAAAAGAAATAAGCACATTTGTTTTCATCTACTCAAGTTCTAATAACTAAGGAAATACCTTAATTATAAGCATAGGTTAACTGCATGGCATCATTATAGGGCTGATCTGGTGTTGGCTGACTGAATTAATTGCATCCCTTACCTTCAGGTTTCTTTGATGTGGAACCTTAATGCAGACTTTCCTCATTTTATGATGACTGATTCTGGAATTATTACAAGCATTCTTTTCTATTTCTTTCTATCAAATAATGGGTTTCTACTTCCAACTTTAACAAAGATTTCAGTTTACAAATTTCTAATGACATTTAAGTATCTAGCTAATACTAGCTAATTTAGCTAACTACAATGTTATCGTGGAGCAGACAGGGTAATGCAGGAGAAATGGTGTGCCAAGAGCAGCAGTTCTGATTGACAAGGCCCTGAGCAATTGCCTCATAATTTCATAATTTGTTCCCTATTTTGAGTTAAAAAAGAATCCCTGAATATCATACCATTTCCTCCTTCAACCACAAATTACTCCATTTCATTAAAACCAAGTCCAAAAACTTAGCTGAAATTTCTTTGAAAGAAAGCTCAAGTTCAGAGTGCGTAATAAACCTCCAGGCAGGAAACAATTCTCTAGAAAAGCAAATGTTGCCAAGAAAGCTTCCTGCAACCCTGCTGTCAAAGCACTATGACTCAAGGCAAGCACCACTAACGCCCCAAATGAAAGCGATGCAGACTGCCAAAAAGAACAGCAGACAGAAATAAGGAACTTTCTTGCCCAGATGCAATGTCTACATTAGCGCTGGCAGTATAGCAAGAAGCTCATGAAGTCCAGCATCAGGCCTACGGAAAAAAAGACTGGTTTGTAGGCAGCACACCAGGTATATTGCCATATCCACAAACAGTAAATCATCAGTTTTACCTGCAAGCATCACAAACTGAACTTTAAGAAGGTGCCTCCAGCTAGGAATAAATTATCCTGTTTATCCAGATCAACATATCAGTGCAGACCTGCAGCGTTTCTGCTGCTGAATAAAGATACTGGGCTATTTACACAGAGATAACCTGCACCATTACCATTATGATTCAGCCCTGCAATAATTCCAGCTGTAAAGGATTGGCTAGATCTATGTTAGTGATCTAAAGGGCTGTAACATTTAAAAATTTTAGCAAGGAGCTTATCGTTGCCTAGCCAAGATGAAGGGCTGGCATCTCTACTTTTACCTCAATTGGGAAAAAGATACCAGTGTGTATGCAAGTGCCTGGGGGGGATGAGAAAGTGTCTCTGTGAGCAAGAAAATCTTCAGAATTGAACCTGAAATGTGGCACTGTGGGAATCATCTTGAATTGCAATAGGCTGAAAGGAGCACAGCATGGTCTGCTCCCAGTCCTGCCAGCCTGGGACAGAAGTCTCCTGGTGAGAGTTCCTTACCCAGGCTTTATTTCAAACACAAGCAAAAAGATGACGACAGTTCAGCCCAATGAACAGACAAACCACTCACGCTTCCTAGAAACTGGGAAAAAAAGGAAAGAAAAAATCCTCTCTCCTTCACAATGAACAACAGTACTGATCCCAAACACCAGTTTTGTTTTTGAGGTGGTTTTGAGACCACCACCCCAAGGGGGCAAGCGCTTACAGCCCTCTCTGCACCTCCTCGACTCAGACCTTGCCCAGCCATGCCGGGGGCTGCTCCCTTGCACCCACCCGGGGCTTCACCCCGCAGGGCCCCGCTGCAGACCACTATCCCTGTTTGGCAGCGCAAGGGACAACAGGTTTCTACACAACACTGAAGCAGCTAAAAAGGTCCGTGTTAACCAAAGCAGCAATAGGAAAGCACTTTGGGCAGTAAAAAGGAAACAGCTGGTGGTGCCAAGGCACCAGGCAATTTGAAATAAAGCTGGCAGGAGGGAGAGGAAGGATGCTGTGCCCACGCACAGCCCGTGGCTGTGCTGGCTCCACTACCTGCGGCCTCTCTTAATCTCAGCTATTGCAGCTCTCAGTGGAAGCAGAGGCTGCTTCTCCTAACTTTAGCCCTTAAAAAAACCCCAATGCCAAAACCACCCTGGATTTCTTCTACAAAAAAAAGGCCTCAGAGCAAGTAAACAGTTAAGCCATGTGGCCTGCACTAGGAATAAAGAAGGAAAAGCTGGGTAAATGGGCAGAGAAGGAGTGGCGGGAGAAGCAATGGCTTTGCTAGCTGGCCGACTGATTTGCGGAGTTACCTTGGATGTGTCGTTCACCCCCCCGAGCTTAGTTTCCCACTGCAAGTTGGAGTGACAGCCCCTTCACTTGCAAGGCAGAAGAAGAGGGTATTGCTACGCGGTATGCCTCTGCTCTCTGCTGCCGGCCTAGCTACGCACACAAACATTTCATTTTGGGGGTGAGAATAAAATATAAATGCTGCTGCCACCACAGCGACCTACTTACCTATACAGCCATGGACACAGCTGTTCTTGGGTTAAACACCTGCCAGTGGTTCTATCTAAACCCCCTTATTTTCAAGAGGCCTTATACATTTAACGGGGAGGAAGATTGCTACTCTTAATTAAAAGTGAGCATTGTAGGTGTTTCTAATTTAAGAGGGACATGAAGAAGATCAACAAACCTTCACTTCTTCTGGGTTTTAACCACGCTTCATTTTCAATTGCTTTTCTTCTGTGGATTTTACACTTTTCTGCAGATTTATATAAAATGGTGAAGAATGCAGGGGAATTTGATGCTGCAGGTGAACCCCGATGGCTTTTTGAAAGCCCTGATGACTGCACAAGTGTGACTGTCAGAGCTGACACATTTCTGTAGCTTTGCATAGTACTTCACAGGCAAAAAAAAGAAATGAACATAAATTCCCTGTTTCATGGGGATGTTAATCTTGAGCCTTACATCTAAATTATGCCAAAGACATATTTATAGGATTAAATTCTCCCGTCAGCTAAACCAGTATAAATCTGGCATAATTCCATGATCTGAAGTTCCATTGCTAATTAACTAAAGTCCCTCCAAACCCAAGGAAATTAATACAACCAAACAATATTAAAAATAGAGTGCACACTTCTCAGCTAATTCAAGGCTCAGTTCTGCACACTTCTTCTCACATGCTGCTCTAGGAATACCCCAAGCAAAGCCAAAAAAATTCAGTCCTGGATCAGGGACTTCTAACCCTGCTCTCAATGCTGCAAATCCGTGCTTACTACTCTGCTACTTTTCTCTCCAAATGTTACTGTAATGGAGTTTGTTTGGGTTTTTTAATTAAAAAAAATCAAATTTTTAATTAAAAAAAACAAGCCCAAACCAACAGCTTATCTGTCTTATGGGGTTTCTGTAGGAATCTGCTGTCTTTGGAAATACCAATGATCTCTTTGGTGACGTTTAGGCATCCCACCTATGAAACTGTATCCAGAAAAGTTATTTTGCCCTTTCATGCCTGTTACTAGTTGAAACCTTTCTGCGTTAGTGGGAGCATCTGTAGTATGTAGTTATCTACAAAGCAAGGTAAGTAAGTGGCAGCTTTTCTTTACTGCTTTGGAAATTCATCTATTGTTATACTATTCTTTCAGCTGAAGACAACAGTAGCAAATATAAGGAAAAAAAATTTTTTTAATTACAATAAGCATAAAAGGATCATTACCTTTCCAAACAAGTGTGCTTCCTCCCGGGTTCAGTCCTAAACTGTAAGGGCTTTTAGAGCGAACTAGCAAAGCCCCTGCATGCTATTAAGCACATGCAAGAGAGAGAGATGTGCTCAGGTGCCATGATAAATTACTACCACTAGGACTTAATCAGGAGTGTAAGCACCCTCTCGGGCTAGGCCAAAGCCCCTCATTATACTGTGCTGTGACTATAATGGACTGATTATTAAAATCCTTCTATTGAGAGTGATCATTAGAGGAATATGATAAAGTATTTGATTAAGAGAAAGTCCAAGTAAGACATACTTTACTGACTCACTACCAGGCAGCAGCAAAGAGCAATTTTCAATACCTTGCATATGAACTTAAAAAATAAGATTTTTCCCAGTTAATTTTGTTGTGTGGGATTATAAATCCTGCCTTGGCCTCCTCTCCTCCTTTTTTAAAATTTTTTTGGCTGGTCATTTAAAGCATCTATTTCTGTTCAGTTAGTCTAATTTTATTCTGTTTTATCTATTGTTTTATTAAGCAATTTCAATGTTCTGGTTCTATTTAAGACTTTTCCCTTAGTCAGGAACTGCAGTCTGTAATAACAGCAATCAAGGCAGTTCATTCTGACAAACGTATGTCAGAAAAAGACTGCCGTGACTTTGAAATATTGAAAGTGACTGATAACATAATGTGTGAAGCAGAATAAATGCATACAAATGGAAGTTTTAGCTGAGCAGTCAAAGTATGAACTAAATACAGTGTCAGAGCTCTGCACTGAAAGCTCTGCGTGCAGGTGGTTACAATGGCAAACTACTAAATGCACTTTGCAAAAGTGTTTTATGAATAAAGTGGCAAGCACAGTTTTTCCACGGCCATATCATCCTTTCTTTCTGCTTGCACTTAGTCATAAAGCAGAGTGAAGCCATGTTTAAGTACAAAACCTGGGTCTGGAAAGCCACTTGATTTTTATAAAAGCTATCACAGCTATGACGACTGGGATCAGGGCCCTGCTTTACCTTGGGCTAACCTAACCAGATTGGCACTAAAGCAGCAAACAAAACAGATTGTGCAAATGAGAGTCCCAGACATATCCAACTGATTCATGTTAGCAAATGCTTCTATCTGTTTTGACCCCTCAAAAACTACAGAGCCAAGGTGAGCTTTTTTGGGAGCCCGTTCTGAACCGGGTCAATGCTAGGGACTAGGTCTGTGAAATATTTCAAGGGAAATTTGGATACGACTGGCACAGCCGAGTCAAGCACATCTGCTACCTGTGCCTGGGTTTTGACGTGCTGCAACCTTGTGCCAGGACAAGCTGCAGCAGCGCTACTTCTCTGCCTGGCTTGGGCAGAGGCTCTGTAACGCCTGCAGCAGCAGGACAGCTGGATGCACACTCCAGGTGTCTACGTGCCTGCTTCCCATGACTCAGACCTTCAGGGGCTGCTATGCGGTGCAGCCCAGCCAGGCTACACGGTAACGGAAGCACATAGCACAGAAGTTTTCCAAAGCCACTTACTGGTTACACCATGCCAGACAAAAATCTTGACGCAAGCCTCTGCAGCTTACTGCCTAGGTTTCCTTGCCACCACCTTGGACAGAGGTCCTTAAGACCTTGTGATACGTCATCCCCAGAGCATTTTTTCCTCAAGGCTACTGAGGTCCCATACATTCAGAGAGTAAAGGCTTCCCCACCCCATCTTCACCTTTCAACTAATCCAATCTTCTCTAACCACCATGCTCCAACATACTGGTGACCCTGCTGGAGAAACTGTCCGACTCCTCCTCCCAGTTTCCACCTGATTGCTCCGGGGAACAACCTACCCCATGGGCTTGCTCTGAGACACAGCAGAAAGCTTCTCTGGGTAGTTTCCTTAGATTTCTCGCTTTGCTAATCTCCTCCCTGCATGGAGCTGAGCAATAAGGAAGGCTCCATTTATTCACCCCCCATAATCATTCACCAGCACCTAGCTCCTCTCTCTCCTCGGTGCCTCTCCTCTCACTCCCCCTGTCCCTGCAACTAGCTTTCTTCTTCCTCGCATCCTGTTTCAGCGAGGGAAGACACCTCTGCTACAAACCATGCTACCACTGGTTCCTTGGCTCTATGTTCTGGAGACTTTCCACGCACTCTTTTTTCCTTTCCCTTCCCCTGAACTTGACTGAAGTAATCAAGCAAGGCTAGCACCTTCCTTCGCCTACCAACGATTCAAGGATGGGTAACAAATAGCAGACAGGTGTTTTATTGCAGGGGAAAACCCTGATGCAGCAGTTCCATGGATGGAAGCAAAATTTTTAGCTCAGGTATGGATAAATCCCCACAGTTGTCATACCATCAAGTTCACTATTTACCAGAGCATATTTCAGCTTTGAAAACAAGCTTTATTTTCAGGCAAAAGCCTTTCATTTTTATCTGGAAAACAGGACCACCTGAAGAATAGCTTTATGTTCCAGCTAAAGGTTAATTACCTTTTAAGCCAACAAAATGGGTTAGGAAAGATCTATTATTCGCTCCTATTTTGCTACTCTTGCTCATTTTAACTGAAATAGGTTGACCACTGTTTTGAGCAACTTAGGTCAAGAGGCAGGAACCTTTGGCAGGTAGCGCTGGTATGGGGTAGGCGAGCTAAACCCTTATTTGTGGTTATTACGGTTCTGTCATCAAGACAGCTGCATGGCTGGATCCTTGCTATTTGCAGGGAAAGCTTTGCACTCGCTTTCCACCCCACTTCAAAGGCAATGCTGCTGTCCAACTGAGTTGGAGTGAGTAGCTAAACCCGCTCCTCTCAAGACTGACGCACACAAACATAAGAGAAAGTAGCCAGAAATCAAAAAATGTACTACAGGAAAGTGCATTAACTGTAAACCTAATCTCTTCTTTAGGAATTCATAAAAAGGCAAGTTCTTGGAGGGAAGCCAGTTGCTGAGACTTCTTTTAGCTTTACTGTCATCAGATTTATAACCAAGCAGTTTCAAATTCTGCAGCCATGCACTTACTCGCTCTATAAAACTTTAAAACACATGAACAACTCAGCTTACAAGAAACGTTGCTTCCATATAGTTGGATGAGCAACACTGCTTCCACTGACTGTACTGCACACACGTCACTGGGTAATACCCGGTCATTTTACACGCCAAGTCTGAGGTGCCTAAGGCTAGAGAAGTGGATAGAAAATAGTCAGAAATAGCTTGCAAAGCGATATCTAGTGGCAATTTAACACATTACAATTAGACTGTTATCTTTGGGGTGGTTCATGGGTAATCATGTGGAATTAATATGCATAAACAGCTTACCTGGCTTGCCTTTCTGAAACTTTAAATGCAGTTCCCTTTCTGAAAGTGAACGGTGACTAGGAAAAAGAGAAGGCATGAAGCTGTCTTTTTCATGGTACCTCTTTTCCAACGCACAGCAACTCCTTCAGCACAGCATTGTTTGGATGCAGAGGTGTCTTTCCATGATGAAGCTGGCAGGCAGTGCTCTGATTCTCATAGCTCTATGCTATATGAAGGCAAGAAGATCTAATGCCCTTCCCTTACGATTTTCTTTCTCACGCTTCATCTCAGTGCTGCTGCTTCAGGATCCTTTAACCTATCTCATCAATTAATATTATGGTATATTTAAAAAGCCCACTAATCTGTTTGTTGCCTTTATATGTTTTCATTAATTAATTTTCCATTATGTGCATGTTATAAACTTCAGACCTGCTGCAGAATCTTTTAACCCACCCCATCAGTTAATATTATAGCATATTAAAAAGTTGCTAAAGTCTGTGTTTCTGTAGGCGTCTCCACCTCTTTCAACTTCTAATCATGACTCTACTGTGAGACCTGCAAGCACCAGATACACACCATCAGCAATCAATAAAACCATGTTTCCTGCTCTCACAACGCAATGTGTGGGAGCCACGGCTTCTCTGCAGTCCTACAGCCAGCAGCCCCCACCAGCAAGTGAGATGCGAATGGATAATAAAGCCAGGAAACACTTCTGATGACAGCGCAGGAATCTTCAAAACCTGCAGCTCTGCATTAAGGAGTTAGTGGAGTAGGATGCAAAAGGACAACGTCAGATCATCTGGTCCTTGGGGAAAGCTATTAGCAATGTGCTCATACAGGATTACAGAAAACTGCAAGCTTGATTAGATGGTCGTGGGCTTGGTAGAAGAAAGAAGAGAGAATAGTCGTGGGACAAAAGCTTTCTGCTAGGGCTTTATATGAAGTAATGGATGCCATATTTTTAAATCAGAATGAAGCTACATGTTTTCTTATAATCCATTTGAGGTTACAGGTCTTCAGCCTGGATTCGGTGGCCTGGGAGTGAGCTGTGCAGAATGCAACCACCCTGCGGCTCCACCGGGGCAGGCAGCTGGCTAGCTGAGCAGCACTTCCACAAGGTGAGTTTCCCAGCATGAAGGTTACTCGCAGTTTATCTTGGAGGACTTGGGTCAGGAAAAAGGAAGGTGGACATGTTTTGAGACCTAGGGCCTGATGCAATTCCCAGTTTCACCCCTACGAGTCTAACGTAGACAGCAAAAAATAAGGATAGACTATTATTTTGGATGGTTGAGAAATATTACATTGGTGTGTTACTACAGGGTTTTTTATTTAGTATCCTGGTTATCTGAGAAACCATCTTGTTATGTGCCACTCTGAAGTTAAGGCTTTTATTAACAGTGACTATGTCTGAATCAATTAAGACTGGATTCTCATGTCAGATTGCTCAGAAATCTGGAATTAATTTTGATTTTTTTTTTTCCTCTCACTAATGTAATTTCAGTTATATGAACTTGTGACATGATCTAAGGGCAGGCTCTAAGAATTAAAGTTGTCTATTTAAATTCAAGAGTTTGCTGCAAGTCCAATAATTCTCCCAATCTGCAGAGTTTTCTATTTTTCTGGAATAATAAGAAAAAGGTTCCTTGGGGGGGGGCGGGATTTTACTAGTTTCTTTGCTGTGTTTTTCAGAATGTTATATATAGAGCTCAGAATAGTATTTCAATTCTAAGCAAATAAACAAAGCAAAGCTGAGCTCTTACTAAGATATCCACTGTTCTGCAGATGATCACTGTATTTAATAATGAAAAATCCAATTAGATCATTATGGTCAGTCCTCTGCAAGAGTTAGGATGTAATCCAAAACTATTATTTTCCCCATAGCTGGTAAAAGATAAATCAGAGAGTAAGGGACACTCTCTTGGGTTTTCATTAAAAAAAAAAAAAAAAAGCGGAGAGGAGGATCTCCTCAAAGAAAGGGGTACGTAGACCCAAGGACTCAGAAAAAAAAAATCAAGGTAGTTAGGAAGGAAGTAATTTTCCTTGTGCTGGAGTCTTTGGACATCAGTGACCTCCAAGACACAGAATGAAAATCTAAGGAGAGAGAATTAATAGCGAGGAGACAGGAAGAACACATATTTATGACTCAGGGCAGGAACTTTCTAAAACTCAGGGTTTTGCTGATGAGAAAAAAAGAACAAGAGAAAATACATACCATTTATTTAAAGCATATCCCTAATGATTTGCTAAGGGGGAATCTGAAACGCTACACGATGGCTCTCCGCTTTGTCTCCAAAGTTTTGGACATCTGAAAGGGCAATGCTTGCTGCTAGTGAGGTGTCTTTAGGCTTCCCATTGAGAAATCATTATAAGACTCATTTCTTTTCTCCCCCAGGACAGAAAGAAGTGACTGGCTTCTCTAGCTGCAACACAAATTCTTTGCGACCTTTTGTGATCTATGCCAAATTCAATCTGACGTTTCTGCAGAAGCTATATGGTAGTTGTACCTTCCATACGTTATCCCATTGCGTACCCCACCCCTCACAGATGACCACTGGGAGGTATGCAACTGCTGCTTCTTCTTTTGGTACACAGACAACTTTAAGTGTCCGTAAGCTTGTGCTCGGCTGGGGTGAGTGCCATTCGGGGAAACACAGTTGATGAACAACAAGCAAGAGTCCGACAGTGTGGGCTCTGAGGGCAATCTTGCATTTTTTTTCTATTGTCACTGTTTCCTTTTATTTAAAAGTGAAGTCTTTGGGGCAGAATGCACATGGATGCTCTTGGGATATGAGGAATGCAAAACAACTACGGCACCAGTGGTGCTGGGTGTTGACAGCTTCTAGTTACTTAAGTGAAAAGCCAGCCGCTGGCCTCTGATGAGTATGAAATTAGCGTTTCCTCTCCCTCTGCCTCTAATGCGCTGTGTGGCCAGGACTGTAGAGCAGAAGAAGAGGGTCAGGCAGCAGAGGAAGCGGAGACGTGAGCGGGGATGTGAGCGCTTTGCTGCCACCCCCTCCTTGACCCCCACCAAAAGCCAGCCACCAGCGCAGCGCCTGAGCCATTGCTGCTGCACTGTAGGAAGCACACACATCCTATGAAATACTCTGAAAAGAGTTTGCAATTATATTTATACCTCCCAGGGATGCAAGGGAAGTTTTAAAGTTTAAGGCTGAAAAGACTTCTTAACAGGTGTCAAATTTAGTGTCAGCACACAGTTCCTCATGAACCAAATGGCACATCCTCTTCAAACTCTCCTAGGAAATTTGGCAGTTCCTATTATTAAAGCCCCTGTCACTAACTTGAAAGAAAAAAATATATATAGAGAAAACTGACACTCTGCCTGGAGGCTGCTGGTGCTCAGAAGGTTAAGTCTTAGTGGCAAAGAAAAGGGGAGAGCAATCTACCTGAGCACATCAACTGGCTGCCTAATGGCATGGCCAGATGTGTTTGTTAAGATCTGCAACATGTGAATGAAGTCATCAGGATGCTACGACAGGTCCATCACTCAAATGTTACCCAGCTTATTTTCTATATTATTTGTGCTACAGCCACACACCTATTTTCAGGATGGACTTGAAGCACCTGTTTTCAGAGAGAGCATTAGGCACAGAGTGGTCACAGGCACTACGAGGGACCCCAGCTGGCCACTTTGCCACCCCAATACAGCAAAAAGCCAATCTCATTCTGCAGTCAGACCACTCACTGCTGCTCATGACTTTGTTTTGGCCTAGAAGAGATTTTCTGCATGCGAAAAAGAAAGGTCTCAAAGACCAGTTTCTTTACAGTGCTTTCCGTTGGTTACCCTTCTCCTTTGCTAAACCGTGCCTGCACAAAATGGTTTTTTGAAGGCATATTGATATTGCGCTCTGAACGGTATAACTTTTCTCACCAAAAACATTTTGTTCATTCCCAAAATGTTAGATTTCCTTGAGTCTGGAAAGAATAATCCTGAACAGGGTTTCATCTTCTCTGGTGTGGCTGGAATTAATTTTTTAAAATGTGCATGGAGTTTCTAAGTGATGTGCATTTTGCCACACTCCCCACTAATATTTCACTATACCCAAACTTGCATTTGTAAGAATAATTCTGATTTTAAATTGCATCAGTTCAAATATGCGGGAGCACTCACTCTACTGTTTAAAGGGTATAGGCATCACTTTACATCTGTAGAATTACAAACATAATATGAACCAATGCAAGCAAGTGTACCTCAGTGGCAGCACACACATTCCCGTATCATACTTGCTTAATTGCATCGATTTAAAATCAAGTATATATTGAACCTTTTGTGTTAATTTAGCTGTAGCCTAATATAAGCATTTTCACTTTCTGGTTCCTTGGTAAGTGGAGGCTCGTTCCATACTGGTAGGATTTCATCCCATGCAAATACATGGGCACCAGCTGGTAGCAGCAGTTTGAGGCTGGGAGCAGGGTGGCTGTCAGCACTGGCTCTGCACCATGCTCGGGGCACTGCAGCTTGTGTGCTGCTTCAGTGCAGTGGGTACCAGGTAACCAGGTGGCCATCAGCTGCGGTCCCACATCCCAAACACAGGTACGTGGCCACTGGGACCATCACCATGGCTTTGGTTCTCATAACCTTCTCGGTTGTTTCAAGCTTCTTTTCAGCACCTCACAAACTGCCGGTGGTATCAAGGGACATGCCATCACAATCAGTTACGGGAGGAAAAGACATCAGGGAATTTAATTTTGCAAGGCCCTGGGTGTGTTTTGATGGCGCCTCAGCATTTCAAACTGATTGCAGGTTTAATGCCTTTCTTAAGTAGCCTAACTGATGGGTAAACTCCCATAGAGACTGGAATACTCCACAGAGCAGGGGAATATTGTTGCAGTCCCCGATGGCCACAGTATTTTGCGTGTGTTAATCCCCTGGAGAACAACATAGCAGACTTCCCAAACGTAGACTGTTTCTGGAAATCCCAAACGCCTAAACTTTACCACAGTGTTATCTTGACTGCGACTCGTGCCCCACAGCACTGGAGAGAAGGGGTGGGTGTTTACGCCTCTCTATCTCTTTTCCTGTTTCTCTGGGAATTGCCTGACTGTTCAGAAAAGGTAATGAAAAGCCTTAAACTTGTGCCCGTGCTTCCTGCACTGAGACCAAAATCTCCTGTAAGCTTGCCAGACCTTTTACAGCTGCACCTTAGGGATTTAACACTGTGCAGCTTATGGATTTATATGAAATTTCATAAAAGAGAAGCCCTGTATTTTCACATAAATATATTTATTTTGGGAAAGATCAAGAAATGCCAATATATTTCAAACCAGTTCCCTACTGCATTAAAGAATGTGAAATATTCATGTGAACATTTGCTAATCCTATACAGTGAAATCTATTTCCCTCTCTATTTAGCATGCAGGCTGCAGCATCTGAAGGTTGTTCAGCCTTTTCATTAGGAAGAAAAGTAAGGATGACTTGTGAAAATCACATGGAAGTAATCATAAAGACTAGTACTGAAGGGTTTTTAGAACAAAACCTTGTAAGCTACCTTGTAAACATGCTTTCTCTTTCATGTGTTTGTTTCTTATATGGTGTTTCACAGCTTCAAACTGTAAATTTGTATTTATGGACATAATTAGAAGTGCAATATAATATGCTTTCATAATACAGAAATAAAAATTTAAGGGGCAGCACACACATTTTCAGAATATATATATGTATCCGGCTCTCTAAAGTCTCCAGTAGGTAGCATCACTCCAAGCAAATTCCAATTTATCTGTTCAACCATTACTCTTGATAATGTAATGAGTGACTTTCTCATCAGTGCTAAGTTTTGCGTATCCATCCGGACCCTCCTGTGGCACAATATCTCACAAATAATCCACCTGAACTCTGATAACTATAGCAGGAAATGGAAAATAAGGAAATATGAGTACCTACGATCCCTGATTCCACCAGGGAAAAACATCTGACCTTGGGAATTCATTTAAGTCTCCTTATGCTATGGATTCCCTAAGCATTAAATGGAAATGGTATTTACTTTCCACAGAGAGACGCTAATATTTAAATATTGCTTCAAAGATCCTCAGATAAAAAGAGCTATATATGTGCAAATTTTTATGCTTCCTTCTGCTTTCCTACAGCTTCAAGATATAATAATACACCGAAATGCTGAAATTTTGTTACGAAATAAAATTGTACTTGGGAATGTCAGGCCTGCACAGATCAATGATCCAGAAGTTGCTAAAGGCGACTATCAGAAGAGGATGTAATCTAGCCTCTCCAGGTACTGAATACTGTGACGAAGAAGATAATCGCTTACCAGAATCAGCCGTGACCATTTCCGCCAGGTACCGAGAACTATAACAAGTATACAAATGATGTCAGAAGCAGTTCCTAAGGGGCGGTTTGGATACTTCCACCTTGACTTGGAGAGCGGTGGCGGCAGGGGTAAAGAATGCTCATCTGTGCGGGCATGAGCCATGCCATGCCACTTGGCAGGTTTCACTGTATTTAGTAATAAAGACACAGCCTATGAAATTCCCCTATGTCTTCAAATTTTTGTACCCAAGCTTACATGGGTAATGCTCTGAAGAGGATGACTTAACATCTTGACTAGCATCTGAGATCTTTAACAGCTGGAAGCATTTCTTGGAAAGATTACAGGAAGAAATATTACTCCTTTGTTTTGTGTGGAGACCCTGAACATTACAGAGCCAGAGTCTTTTAGCAGAGCCAGCCTGGTCATGGCTGGAATATTAAAGTATTCAGTAAATAATTGCTTATAATGCTAATTGTAATATATAAACCATATATGTGTTTCATTGAAATTAAATTTTTCATTGATCCTGTGAACTTTTGTATTATGTTACTGCTATGTCAGCACAAAATTCAGCCAAATCACTCCCAACATAGAACAGATTCAAAGAATTCAAGCCTTCTCTGTTCATGCAGTATGTGTGAGCAGACAGTGATTCCTCTGAATTTGCATATTGTTACTTATTGACTACTTTTCCCCACCACCTCATTCTATGGACTGAAGGCAAAGGCAATAGCCTGAATGAAACATATTTGTATGACATAATGGTTCACGTTCATTATGGCAACCACACAAAAGAAATTCCATCACAGCAACTGTAAAATTTTGTTACGTGCATCTAACACAAACCATTAGAAATCGGGTTGAGAGAATAGGTTCAGAATGATAAAGGATCATGAGATTAGCCCACAGCTTCTCCTAAAAGCCAGACCGCAGATACTACACTTTTTAAATGTTTGGTTGTTTTTTCCATTTCACACACATCCTGATTTAGGAATCAATACTGCGGTGAAGCACAAATACTGCAAAGGCACAATGCATACAATTAATTTAGTATTTCCGATCCTAGTAGAAACACGGTACCAGAAGCATCTCTAGAGATCTCACTTTTGTAGCCCAAGAGATCGATTAGTATTGGGATAAGCATCTAAGCTTTTGGGTACTAACAGGGGTCTTTTCACTGAAACATCAAATCTTCTTGTTCATCCCCTTCAGTTTTGCCATCAGTGCCCAAAGTTTACCTTTTTCTCTTTAAGAAAAGGCTTTTCTAACAGGAAGGGTTGAGTTATGCTGTCCCTCTATAACAAATGAATCAACTCTTTCCTCGTTTTCCTGCTAATGAAGTTCAGCCTATCTCATTAATGTTTTCCAAAAGAAACAAGAACAATTCAAATAAGAGCAACACGAAGTATTTTTAATGCAGTTTCTAGAAAAGTGAATAATCCTATGTCTCCAGGGAAATGAATGCCTATGTAAGAAATGAAGTGGATTGCAAGCACAAGGTGTTTTCCCTTCACAGAAAATTAAATTAAAAGAAGGGTCCTGAGCTGAGAGACACCTTCCCTTAGGACCTGCTCTTCCATCTCCAAACCCTTACCTTTGTGAGAAAACGTCTCGGTAGGGGCTGCCGTGCTGCAGTGCAATCCCATACCCCCTGTCCGCAACAGTGTTCCCGACTGTGTAAAAAGAGCAGTCTGCGTCGTTGATGGCCACATACTCCAGTACCGCTGCGTCCCATACAAAGGCATAGTTCCCGTATTTCACCTGTGGTAAACAGAGGAAAAGCTCAGACTACGGACTGTCAAGTCCAAAAGGAGGTCAGCGCACCTAAAAATGTGGCAGTTTCAACACAGTCTGTTCGTTAAAGAAAGCAAAGTTTGGGTGCCCAACAGCCGTCCGCACAAAAAGTGCACTGTGACTGGTGCCATGCGGTGCTTTGGCTGAGCACCTCAGCAGAAATGGAAGAAACGTGATTGGAGAAGAACGTGCTGTCAGTGAAACAGCGCCGTGCAGGAAACCTGTACTGTCCCTCTTCAGGGAACAAAGGAAACATCAGGTTCCCTCCATCAATGCTAAATTCCACCCCAAATCCCTCACTAAGTTTTTTCTTTGAGCCATAAAAACAACTATTTAGAGGGAAGGTGGGTATTCACACTGGGAGAAGCATGGGAGGGTAGGCATGGCTATCCAGATGGAAGACCACTGTTCAAGATGGTCCACATTTCAGTCGTGCTTCAGGTTGTCGTAGATGTCATGAACACTCATTTGTCTTTTGGGCTCTGTGCATGATTGTGGGCAAGATCATGCCAACTAGATTTTTTGGGGATTATTTTTCTCAGCATGAAAGGTTTTCACACTTCTCCAAAGACTTTCATACAGCAAGGTCATGCAAGCCATTTTAACTGTTTCACTAAGATAAATCCTAACCAACTCACTATACTGAAAAACTTTTAAAGCAACATTTTACTATCCATTCACATTTGAAACAAAATCAGATTTTTCTTTTCATTTAAATATATGGGATGTATACAAAATTTCAGCATTTATTCAGAAGCAAGCCTTTAAAAACAGAAATTCAGTCTAAACAAATCCTTCCCCATTTCAGTGAATTTCTACTTTCCAGTCAAATCATGTTTTTCTGAAAAAAACAATCTCTAGCTGCTCTACCAGATCTTTCACCAGTTTTCTGTTTCGTTGGTCTCTATGTCAGACCTGAAGAATCACATTGCTTTTTTCCTGACCCTCTGCTTGGCTTCACTCAGCGCTTTCCCTATGCCATATTAGCCAACTAAGCTGTAAAACTAGGCTGAACCCATTGACTTTGTACATCTAATGGGAATAAATATGTGACAGCTAAGTGAAAAGTCAACAAAACACAAAAAGGCCATCTGGGGCCAGGCAATCCAGAGAGAATTAAAAACCAAGTCAGCATGTCAAAATAAGCAATGTCAGTACATCATTTAGATTAGGCTTTGACAATGTAGATTATGTTTTTAAAGACTGTTTACATATAAAAGTTACTGAAGCAAGCCACACCGGCTGCTTGCTCACAAGATGTAGTACACCAGAAACGACTGCATTTGGGACACATTCCTTTTCATGCATAATCAATCTGAATTAGACACTGCAGGCCTGGAAAGGGAATATTTCCTACTTCCATTCGTAGGCATGGCACTGGGAGGATTTGTGCAGGTTTTGGAGCAGAAATGGAGCCATATTATCTGTGGACTCCACATGATCGGCAGGATAAAGAAAATTCTTTTCAAAATACACACGCACACACAAATGCAGGACCGGGTCAGTTTTAATCTTCAGGCTCTGAAAATGGTCAAGAACATGGTTTTTTTGCCTCCCAGTGGAGGTTTAGGTCTAGCTAAACAGCCAGGGAATAAGGGATAGAAGCGAACTCTCTGTTAACAAACAATACAACTTGTATGCTTGTCTTATAGGCACTGCAATTCACAGAGCTCTTCCTAGCTTGGATTGTTCTGATCTTCCTACAGGCACCACTTGGCTAAGAAGTAGATAGCATGACTGTGAAAAAAGCCCTTCCTAGGAGCATTTAAAAGGATAATGACTCAGCCTGAAAAAGAATCATGATGTGCAGACAGCAAGGGAGGGAAATAGGAGACAAAAGCAGAAGATCAGAAGGGGGGAAATGAATCCTGAAAAGGATCAGATGGACTTTCCAAACAAAGGAATTAAGCAAAAATGGGGTTCAAAAGAGGAGTAATTTTACATGCAGAGAGATAACCTTTGAGGTGATGGCAAGAGCAGAGGGTTATGTTTTGACACCTGCTTTTGTCCTAACCCACCTTTTTAACATCCTAGTGCATTGAATTCACCTAAGTGCTGGTAAAGAGATTTATCAGCTGCTCAGCTGGTCAGGAAAAATTCTCTTGATTTGGCTGCCTTGCTGTAAAACAACTCACAGTGAGAATATATAAAAGTGGCAGAAGCACTTACTGCCAATAATATCTATGATGAAGTGATGTATATAAGATCCTTAGAGCAGACCTGATAATATCACAGTTCAGGTTCCCACAAAGATATTACTTTTCATAGATAAGATCACAGTGAGCCTCAGTTAAAGCGCATGGGGCAGGAAAGAGATTGAAGAGCCAGAAGGAATCATCCCAGCCATCTACCTTCAACACATGATTGCTCCATGCAATAAAATACATCCTTTTTAGCATTTTTGCCCTATCCATTTACAAATCTAGGGAATTCAAATCCATGGAGCAAACCTAAGTTGCAATTGTCATGCTTGCGATCACTCTCTTTATGGAACTACTCCTCAGTCTAACAGTTTTGATTGCTATTCAATGTATTTATTTTTACTTTTTTTTTTTTTTCCATTGCTATTAAATGTATTTATTTTTACTTTTTTTTTTTTAAAATAACTTTCTTATGTCATTCCTAGTTATTTTTCTTTTTGCAGTTCTAAATACTCTTGCGCTTTGGGGCTGACACCTTTCAAATATTGATGAACCTTTCTGTTAGCTGAGCTGGATATAGCTTTCTTTAACCTTTCCTTGCAAATCTATCAGTTCAGTCCTCCCATTATCAGTGACACTGTTTTTGAACTGTCTCCAATTCTTAATTTTTATATATGAGAAAAACACCTGTCTCGCTAAGAGAGAATCAGTTATCTGGCAGCTCAGGAGGCATATGATTCCCTTTTTAGCATACCCTTCTTCTGAGATTCATAGTCTAAACCCTCTGCCCACGGATCTTTCACACAGCTTAAGACTGGTTTTAGCCTAAAGATCTATGAATAAAAAGTTGCTAGAATATAGCATGTATGGAACACTGCTGATATTTTACAGATTTGCACCTACAAATGAGGGGTAGCTATAATATGAAAAGGGGGGATGATGCTCTGTGTGAAAGGAGAAGGGAATTTCAGAACAAAATGTCAATTAAAAACCCATATCCTTCTCTCTCTCCCTCTTACTATGAGAAGCACGTATTTTGTAGCATTCCAATAGCTATGCTGAAGACTTCCACTTTGGGCCTCAAAATGAATAGCAAAAATTCCAGCTCTGCATTATGAGAAAAAGTTAAGGAGCTTACAGTCAGTCAATTATGGAGGCTAAATGAAAGCAAAATCTCCTTGGAAAAATAAATGGGTCTTTGTAATATACATAACTCACTACTCGCAGAAGATCTGCATCCCTGATTCTACATTTCCACATCACTACATTGGCATTTTGTGTTGAGATAATAACATTTCAGGATGGTGGCAAATCTGAATGCTGTTCACACACGACCGCGCAGCCCAGGATTGCCAGGGAAGCGTTTGTAGGAGGGCAGCCGATTAGCATTCAGCAGCAACCCCAGCTTTCCAGTCCGCCAGGGCATGGAGAACTGACGCTTCAGTCTCCTTTCCTGTGGCATCCCGCCTGTCAGTATGGCAGAGGCTAAGAAGATTTTTGGAGTATCTGATGAATATTGCCATAGGAAAAAAAAAAATTACAGGCAAAATTGAACCTGATAGTTGTTCATCAGGGTATTTTGAACTCATGCACTGCACTGGTCGTTAAGTGAAACTGGGAGGTACGGTACCAGACAGAAATGCTTGACTTGACCTCACAGTTTTGTGAAGAATTCCAAAGGAGTTACTGTAAAAAGAGTTGTTACACGGAATAGGGACCATCAGCACATAGACGGTAAAACTATTTCTATAAGGCTGTTATATTTCTATTTTCTATCACTGCACTTTTATGAGATTTTTATTTGCTGAAGCCCTGCCTGTAGATATTAGTTAAAATTTATCCTTGATGACTCCACCAAAACCCAATTGAGTTATACGAGGAAAGCATTTAAAGCCATTACACTGTTGCACAGGCACATATTTTATGCCAACACGGATGTGGATAGTATTTTTTCTTACAGCTAACCCATTCATGCAGAGTAGGCTGAATAATGTATTTATGTACAACTCCAGCATTCTAAAAACACATTTCCAGGTCTAGAAAATTATAAGTTTCAGAGAAAAAATAATTGTAAGTAAACAACAACCAACTACTGCAATTTTTCATACTTGAATTCTTGGACAATATATTTTCTGTATTTTAAATTCCTCTTCAAAAGAAATACAAAGAATCTTCATGAAAGAAAAAATGTACACAGTAGGCTGCAGGTTAAGCAGAACTGGCAGTTATTTTTCCTGCAGACCTTTTCTAAACATTTCATCATACATAAAATATGTTACCTGTTATAAAAACAATGCAACTTTTAAGGCTATGGAAATCTTAAGATCTTAAGTCAAGTTTCAACTGATTAAAATTATATTAATTTCCTGGAAGAAAATCCAAAAATTATTAGATAATGCTGAGCACATTTTCTGAATACCCTGGGCCTACACCCTGGTGGCACAGTGCTGATGCTTTTTCTACTCATTTCCATTACGAGTCAGGCGCCATCCTTCCTTTCCAACTGCTGTACACCTTTCCCTGCCTAGGAAATTGTCAGTTGTACTTTAGCCAAGAACACATGAACAGAAACAGACTCTTCCACAGCATAGCAGCAGCGACTCCAGCTCTGACCTGAACCCAGTCAGGGACACTGATTAATCACCTGCTCCATACAGCGCTTTGAGGGTCATGTTCTCCAGTATGGACCATTCCACTGCACTGAATACACAGGGGAAAAACACCATCCGATGCTGCTAGCCCTATGCCTATCAGTGTGGACCTGAGACTGTAGCATATATAAATACAGAAATTAAATTTTTGACATAATCTTTGCATATTCAGCAAGCATGCAGTAGCTGCAGCCTGCAGAGAGCTGTACACCATTCTACAAAACAGCCTCGCCGAGGCTGCTATTACATGAGGAATGAAGAAGAGGGAACAAAATTGAACGAACATTTGCAAATATATGAGTGAGAGCTGATATACATAATGTGGATACTGTACTTCAAAATGGGAAAAGGCCAAGATAAAATTTGTGGTGGAAGCTTAAATCTAGATTTTTATGTTGTCAGATGTTGCCAAACAGCTTGATGGCATTCACAACGGAGGGTTTTTTCAGCAGAAGGGAACGGAAACACATTGATCTCCACAATCCTCTTGCAAGAGGCCAATGAAGTTGCTGTTTATCGGTCTGAAGCAGAGGTCAGATCTTCTGCCTTCAGAGAAATTCTTGTTTGCTAATTTGTCTTCCTCCAGGGACAAAGGTTTCAAGTCTTGGTTTTGTTCACGAAGGGCACAATTCTGGCTAACTTCTATTTGAATCCCAGTGAAATAAAATCTCACATTTCAGCTTTGTTCAATAAAACCCACTAATTTACAGTTCTCTCAAAACTAAACTTTCTGTAGTTCTGAAGTACAATTTTGGAGCTTCTTGCCCCACACTCCCTTGCAGGCCAGCACATGTGGCTGATCTGCATAACTTAAGAGTGAAATGCAGTCATGCAATCAGGGAAGCAGGATACGAATCTGACCGACAGCTCTCTGCGGTGCATGACAGGAGTTGGATTCCTGTGGTGGTATTAGAGCACAGAATAAAAATTCCTATATACATAAAACTCTATTCAGTCATCAAGGCAAGCAGCTAATTAAATAATAATAATAACCCTTTAGGATGTCATTTTGCAGGGTCTATAGAAAGCTATTTAAATTCAAGGGACAGTATTTGACAAACATTGAAACTTATTCTTTGTACTTATTCAAACAGAAAAGTGCAGAATCATTTCTAAAAGCGTTATTGAGCTAATGCCCAGGAACAAACAGCAGCAGGAAATGAAACACCGGGGAGCTTAGGGGAAGAAAGAAGAGGTTAGAAATCCCAGCCTCATCTCCTCTTCAGTATGAAGTTTATCTTTCATTACATTGTCATATCAGCTTCAATGGCGTGTCTATTTGTTCCAGATAAAACTTCATCAGGAAAAGCATTAATTCCTCATACGCAACCTGCCACCAACTTCTTGAGAAAAGCCTCATGATCACATGTTCACTTGTTACACTGGGCAGACCTTGAATAATTCATCCGGAATTAGAAGAATTACTCAGGTATGAGCACTCTGTAATAAGAGGGCGCCTTTGTGTTAGAGTTTTTCCAGTGTTCAGTGCATTCACATTTTGCCATTGTAATTAAATGCATCTTGTAAGTTACAAGAAAGAACATAACAAGCAGAGCAAAACAGAGGGGAGGCCAATCAAAGGTACAATTTCTGAGAGTGGTGGGAGAACGGAGCCAGCTGCTTCTCCAGGTAATCACAGCAAAGCACTAAAAAGGCAGCAGATCACGCTGATCGCTGACATGCAGCTGAACCACAGGTTCATTACAGCTAATATTAATTTCAGATGGAAGAGAAACAGGAGAAGAAAACAACAGGGGAAAAAAAAATCTCAGCAAAGTAGACCTTTGAAAGGTAAGGAACAAATTTTTTTTTATGCCAGCGTCTCATTTATTTTATGACAACTAAGTGCTGCAGATAGTAATGGAGACTATTTTAAGGGTATCACCAGAGAAGGTCATATACAGAAATGACAGGAAAGCACTTCAGGTTCCTCAAAAACTTAGATCTGTGGTAGCCAAGTGGTAGTCTCAATAATGAGGCAAATTTAAACAAAATGTCACTAAAGTGACTCCCCCCCTTCTGATATATTTGTATTTTTGTGGCAGCCAATCCTCAATAAAAGAACATTTAAATGAGGAAATGTACACAGATCAATCCTCTTAATTTGGGTGAAAAAGTAAAATTCTGTGGATTAAAGTATCAGGAAGACGATAAATGCAGGTGAACTTAGAGAAGCAGCATCCCTCCTTATATTAAATCAATCCAGCATGACACTAACTGAAGGGTGCTTGTCCCCATTCTTTAGAATAGAAGCAGAGTCTATCTAACTGCAATTCTTGGGCAGCATTCCTTATTCAAAGAAATACTTACTGAATACCAACTGCAAGGATAGAAATATCATCAAAAGCCAAAAAAACCTACTCATCAAAACCATTCACCATCTGAAAAAGAACTTTCACCACAAGAAAATTCTTTGCAAAACTACCAATGTTACTGAAAAATCCTCCAGTAAAAGCTAACTTGAAACAAGACAGTTTCATTTCAGAAACTTATTTTAAAGAAACTGACTTAACTTTCAGTTTTTTGTATTCCTTGTACAAAAGCTCTGATCACTTTCATAGTGGTAATAGGATTCAGGATGTCCCACCTACTCAGGCAAAAAAATGTAACTATCTTCTTTTAAACCATTTTATCCTTCTCTCTTTGATAAGCATCTCCTGCCCAGGTTTGGATGGAGTCAGCTTGGCACTGCAAATCTAGACACAGCATCTTGAAGCTCCAAAAGAAATGCTTCCCAGCTCCTCTTTTTTCCCGCTCTGAAATTACACTGCACAGCAGTTTAGCATGTTTCCCCTCATTTTGGTACCCTGCAGGAGGCAAGAAGCACTAACTGCTGGCAACCTGCACTGCACCTCACAAGCTTGGGCTGGGGCATGAAGGAACAGGTTTGGATCATAAAAGCTCAGTGCTTCCACATCAGTTTGCTTTCATATAGACTTCGGTGGTCTTGAAAGCTACGCCTTCCTCTGGAAAACCTGCAAGAAACCATCGATCTTCTCTAGCAGTGAATCTTCCCTTTAAGTGCAGCGGTTCATGTTGCTGCAGAAAGAAGCAGACCGAGATTTGTCCCAATCCCTTAAGGTTTCTACCTTTCAGTGATACCTGGCACCCCCTTTCCCTGAGAGTTCAGTAAGGGCTACCACAGGGTGTCTCTAACTAAGTATTTCTTTCAGGCTGTAAGTTCAGGCTGCTGCACAGACTGGCGCCATGGAGGGTTTCCAGCAAAGCACTTCGGAAAAGCTCCACAGAGAAATTTCTGCCCTATGGTATTTCCAGCTAAAGCAACCATTTTAGCTCCCATCAGGTCTCCTGCAGGCGGGTCAGTCCCTTTTGACCACGCGGCCCAGATGGCAGATGCTGCACAAATAAATGTTCCTGTATCCCCAGGTCAGTGCATTGTTAAGAGCCGTTATTCCTCAAACACGTGGGTTCCTAATGCCACCACACCGCCCCTCGTCACCGGCTTGTCAGGTCTTTGGAGACCCCGCTCCTGAATGCATTTTAATTCTCACAAGAAGCTACTTTGAACCCATGGGAAAGGAAAACATTACAGATCTGAACTAAGAAGGTTTTTGCTTTCTTTTGCAGTTTAGGACCATGGAAAACATTAGGAGCTGTGGGAGGAGGAAGACCAGTGCAGCAGCATTTTTTACTCAGTTCAGATTGCCTGCTTGCTGTCACCATGCAGACAACTGAGAAGATGACACAACCTAACAAGTTGTCATGTATTGTCCCTGTAGTCTTAAAAGCTAGCTCCTCTCTGCTGCTGCCCGCCCCGCAGCAAACTGCTAGGGGGAGCGGGGTGCCAGGGTGAAAAATACAGACAGCCCATCTCCTGCAAATGCAAGACACACAGCATTTCGCAGTCACCAACTAGGAAGTCAAATCCCTCATGTAAAACAGTTAATACAAAGAATACGGTTCCAGTCATTTAAAACGCACAACTAAGCCTCTGCCAGGCAGAGCAAGTCCAGGTAAAGTAGCAGGCACCCAGGTTCTTTATGTACAAAGGTAAACAAAGATGTAAACAGTGTCCAGAAGGAGTTTCAAGTTCAGACAGCACCCAAACCAGCGTAACTTATACATCTGAGCACTTTTCATATCCAGCTAAGGATTTTATGTGTTTATTGCAACTCTAATGTCAGGTGATAGTTGGGCTTTCGCATCCTTACAGAGTGAAATACTCACAGCCTTTGCCTCAAAGTGTACACAACTTAGTTCACCTCTGGCTACAACCTGTGCAGGCACTTCCATTTATCCAAGGCTGTAACATTCATTTTGCATACCTCTGTAAATAATAAATGAAGTGCAAGTCACAGACTCCCATTATATTTGTTTCTAATTCATCCTGACACCTGCCCACACAATAGCTCAGATGCCAGAAATGAGTTTACAGTTGACAGAACTAGGAAACAGCAGCCAAACATCAACTAAAAAAAAAAAAAATGTTGTAAAACAATCACTCGATTCCTTATTGTGCTGGAGGATTCATTCAGGACTGATATTTTTTGAGGAAGATTTCTAATCCCTTCTTTCTCCTGAAGCAGAACTCAACAGAAATTCATGGGCAGTACACTTGACACAAACTCAGAGAGATAATGGTAAACACAGAGGTTTTGTTTGAGGAAAGTGATAAATGGAGCTATTTATCTTTCTGCACAAGGAGTTTCAAGATTTTTAATTAAGGAAAAGTATCGCAAATTTTGGGACCAAAACCAATAAAAAAATCCAAACTGTAGAATATTTTATTCCAAAAAGTTGACTTCAACCTGAATTATTTTCCCTGCAATGGATTAACATTTCAAAATGAAAAACCATTTTGATCAGAAGTTAATAGCTCAATATGGAAATATCCTATGATGACATGTTGACAATTTTAGAGTTTTTAAAGATAAACAATGTTTTATAAAAATACCTCCTTCCTTACATAGTTTCAGTTTCAATTACTGTAATATTCCAGTGGATAAAACCCTAATGACAACTCACTCTGGTTTACTTGATCTATGTTTGTAGGCATCTTAAAAAAAATTATCTAAACATATATAAATAGAATCATTAATACAATAAGCAATCGTATTTCTTGCTTCAGTCTACTTTTCCCAAAAGTCTGCTAAATCGTGGAAACTTACGTCTCCTTACGTTTTGCCCAAGCATCTCAGATTCAAACTTGGACAAAATATGCTGTGAAATCTCATTATATCATAAACAAGAAAAACAGTTCTTTGGTAACTATACAATACAATTAGCCAGTCTTATTTATTTTCTTAATTTGAGTTTGATGTGTATACCCTGTGTCACTGGTGTTCTTTTGAAAAATATAATAGAATTGGGTTAAATTCAAGTACTTGTTCTAGTCCTACCACATCAGTAAAAATGCCAAGGCATCTTTGAGATGAGTAATGAGAAAAGTGGAGTTAAAATATTTATGGAATGGAAAAAATGATGGTACAGGGGTTTTTCAATTTCAATCGTGATGAAACAATGCAATCAGCTGATTTGCCTTCTTAAAATGAAGTAGCATTTCACCTAGAATTGGGAACATCAGTTGAGATTTTCTTATTTACACAATGCATTTGCAAATCAGGTACTTGTGCATGCAGTGTGGACAGCTAGGTACCCAGCTAATCATGGAGACCAGTAAATATCTTACTCGAGTGAATGAAATAATTTCATTAGTTAGCACCAAACAACGGGAAAGGAAAATGAAAAACACAAGCAATAGCATCATAAAATCATCAACTTGACATTCTAGCATTTCATCCAATATGCGGCAGGTATCACCTAGCATCTGTGTGGCGATGGCTTGAAAAATGCCACTGCCTTGTTAGGAAATGTAATCTCATTCATCTTATTTATTTTACTGAAAAACAAATTGGACCTTCGCTATAAGAAGAAAGAAAATCTAAACTGATGGTTATTTTTTAGTTACATTTATACTGTAACCTAATTTAAAAATAACTTCTCTTTTACAGAACTATGCCATGAGAGGGACAGTACATGGGACACATACATACTAAATGCAGGGAAGAACTGCAGTTTTTCTCTGGCTTTGGAAGAATTAGAGAGAAGCCAAAGTACTTCACTGCACCTGGGAACATGTAAGCTGCCAGCACAGTGGTGAGGGTGGAGAAAAGGCCTTAACTGGCTGCCAAAGCAAAAAAATACAAATTTACTTTCCCAGGTCTATTGTATTGGCATGCTCCTCATTCCTTCAGTATGGATTTTTAAATGGAAAACAATGAACACAATTTTCTTCTTCATTTGTTTAGGGAGATAGTAAAGGACGCTACACAGCTTCTCACAAATTGACGATATGTGCCCGACCAAGTTTTCAGGAAAAGCAGCTGCATGCCTGCATCTGTATGCACAACCCACACAGCTACGCAGCTGCGCAGTGCTCTGTGTGTAGACACATCTCCTTTCTGTGTTCAGTTATATTAAAACACCATATGTAATGCAACTGCACACACGTGGGTTCTTCTTCTGAAAATATGATCCCTTCAGACAGAAATGGAAAGCATAATTCTTACTGATGGACATCTACATCAAGCCCAATGTAGTATCTTTCTTGCTATATCATTCATGTTAAATTTTAGAAAAAGTTTAATTCACAAGATGTATGCAAGAAAGCAGAGGAAATACAATGCCAGGAAAATATATCCTCCTTTATCTTATGTATGACGTATCTATGAAGAACGTATTTTATTGTAGCTGAAGAAGATAAAACCACAATAATATTTTCTCGTCTCTTTTGACTTCTTTTTAGCTGTGTTTATTCTTTTTGTCGTATTTCAAATTATTGAGAGCTCAATAATGCAAGTTCAATGGGAATCTAAGGCCCAGTACAGGCATCTACATTTGGCAGCTACTGAATAAGTAATAGTTCAACGGACTTACTCTGTACCTACAAGGGGCGCACACTCAGAGCAGAACCTAGGCCTAGCAATGTTCGAGCTGAATGAACCGAGAGATAAAACAGACCTGTAAGTGCATAAAATATGTCAAGAGCATAGTAAAAATTTAAAAATCTACAGATTGAGTGTAATATGATAAAGATTAAATCAAAACTGCAGTCGCATAATATACATAAAACTTGACATGGGGTGTTAGAAACACCTCATAGCTTGCAGCTTTTACTAGTAGTAAAAGCTA
This sequence comes from Pygoscelis adeliae, assembly GCF_000699105.1. Lineage (NCBI taxonomy): Eukaryota > Metazoa > Chordata > Aves > Sphenisciformes > Spheniscidae > Pygoscelis > Pygoscelis adeliae. The sequence goes on from NW_008825271.1 coordinate 779,430, forward strand.
AAACATACCAAAAGCCGTATAGAATGTGTGCAACATAAATCATGAAAGGATACAATACAATTTGACACAGTATCTGTCAAAAAGTGTACCATGAAAAACTCTATGGGGACCGAAGAAACTCCACCAGGCCTGGACTACTATTAGAAAGAAATTCAGAACAAACCTTCTGCAAGTTTCTCTGTTATTTGGGTGCAATTTGTCTTTGTTCAGCTAGGAATGGATCTGGATGTTATAGAACGTTATGTAAAGTAATTCTTGCCCTTATGAGATTTTCCCTCCACGTTACTTGGTTCATGAGGTCTGGAACAGTCAAGTCAGCTTCCAAATTGGTGGATGCAAATACAGAGCCGTTTGTAAAACTGTTTTCAATGGATGCCAAATTTGAGCTAATAATTTCTCATGTTGGATGTAGGGAGCAATTAAGTCTGAAGATATGAGAAAAGGTGTAGTACAAAGACATCTCAAACCTTTGATGTGATGTTCGAGGAAGGTGGAGAAACAGGTGGATAAGCTAGTTGATGGGAGGCTGAATTGGGCAATTCAAGATTTTGAAAAGCGGGACGTTAGTTTGAGAGTGGAGAGGTACAGCAAGAAGGATAGTAAAAGCCATTAGATGCAAAGAATTTACGTGATCTTGAGTTACGTGCTTGGCTGATGTTTCCACTCTTTTCCACTAAACTTCATTTTAATTTTGCAAAACCACTACCATGTCTGATTAATGAGGGGAGACTCTCAACACCACAGCATGAGAGGACGTATTCAGAAGTACAATCTTCTAACTCAAGATTGTTATTGGCATCTATGGAAAGACAAAGTAATACCCTGAGTATTTTCCACAACTGTTGTCATTCCCAAACATATGCTATATGTCGTTATTTTAGCCAGAATTTTGGTATGAGCTCTTTCGATTTACTTTTGGGTTTGTCTACTTTGATTCTCTTCCGTGATCTCATATCACGTTTCAGTTTTTGTTGTTCTGCTCTTTTTGTTGTGTTCCATCTGCCGCTCACTTTGTTAAATCCAAAATGATTTAATGACCAAGCTAATCAAGAATAAGACACTGTTAAAAGAAAACGGTCTCCATTTAGCTTTCAGCACAACTATAGCATAAGCAAAGATGTTCATTTTAATAATAGCATCATCTGAAGGACTGAAAGCATTTTGCAAACATTCATTAACTGATGCTCACATTTTCCTTTTGTGAGAAATCGTTCCCGCCTTTGCTGTTTACACCTGCCTGATCTGCACCTACATCACTGTGTGCTGTTGCCAGACTATGCTGTGAACTGCAACATTTGGGACTCCGAGAGAGATTCATATAACAACTTGTGTGTAAAGACAAGACTTGAGCAAAATTTTAGCACTTAAGGCCAAAATTTTGATTCTGAAGATACTGCTGCTTATAAGCATCTAATTTTTTTCATGCCAAATTCTGCTTTTGAGCAAGTAGTAGCTGTGTGCCTCTCCTCTATAAGGGATGAGCAGACCGGTGTCCTCTCTCACACCAATGCTCAGTGAAGACCTACGAACGAGGTGACAGGGTACCAGTGCCCATTGAGAGGCTCAGTCCAGCAGCCTCCCCAGTGCATACTTGAAGTGTCACATAAAACACAACCATGCTCAGAACTCCTGCCATGCATGAAACAAAATTTAGAGGTTTTCAAATTTGGATTTGTCATCTTCTTCTGACCACCTGCAGTGCAGGAAGCTAGCCCACGCCAGTTCTCCATGCTGCAGGACATATTATTTTTTTCAGTGTTTCCCAGAGGTCACAAATTCAGATGGTTTGGACCAAGGTATGTTGCAGTACCTTGGATCAAACCATCTGAAAGATGTCCTGGCCATCCATCTCTTATACAAAGGAATACTCAGGAACTGCAGCCAGTGCTTAGTGGAAGATTGATGAGAAATTTTGAGGTTTCCTGAGAATTTGTATCCCAGTTAGGGACAAGACTCACTAATGGGAAGGTGCCATGTGCTAGACTGGTTTTCTCACAGGTTGAGAATTCTTACTAGAAAGGTATTTGTGCTGGTTTTGGTTGGGATAGAGTTAATTTTCTTCATAGTAGCTAGTATGGGGTTGTGTTTTGGATTTGTGCTGGAAACAGTGTTGATAACACAGGGATGTTTTAGTTATTGCTGAGCAGGGCTTACACAGAGTCAAGGCCTTTTCTGCTTCTCACACCACCCCACCAGCAAGTAGGGTGGGGGTGCGCAAGAAAGTTGGGAGGGGACACAGCCGGGACAGCTGACCCCAACTGGCCACAGGGATATCCCATACCATATGACGTCATGCTCAGCGATATAAAACTGGGGGAAGAAGAAGGAAAGGGGGGACGTTTTCCCCCTTTGTCTTCCCAAGTAACCGTTACACGTGGTGGAGCCCTGCTTTCCTGGAGATGGCTGAACACCTGCCTGCCGATGGGAAGGAGTGAACGAACTCCTTGTTTTGCTCTGCTTGTGCATGCGTGGCTTTTGCTTTACCTACTAAACTGTCTTTATCTCAACCCACGAGTTCTCTCACTTTTACCCTTCCGATTCTCTCCCCCATCCCACCGGGGGGAGTGAGCTGTGTGGTGTTTAGTTGCCGGCTGTGTTTAAACCACGACAGTATTACAAGGAAATCCCATCCTGAGGTCAGAGTGATAAAACAACCAAAGCTTCCGCTCTTTGATTGATGTTATGACCAGAACCCTTGGTACTTACAGACTTGTATAATACAGCTGCTTATCTACTGGTTTTTTCTTTACAGAGGCATTGTATTTTCCACCCATCTTGATACAGTCCCTGGTATTTATATCCCTACCTCTGTTATATTCAGCAGGGAATGGGGTCTGTTTTATTTGATTAACTAGCCATTCGGAAAACAGCCACAAACACCAATCAACCCCCGTGCAGTGGGAAAGCTTTAGAGCAGGGAATGGTAAACAACCCTCTCTTGCCATTGCAATCCCAGCGAGGGAGTTGTGCAGTCTGTCCAGATCAGGTATTTTATGCAAACTGATAGAAGAATGAAATGTGATTACAGCCTGGTTAAAATGCTTTTTAAAATACTCCACGTGGCGCTTTAATCCTCTCCTCCCATAGCTTGGCTATTAAAAAGAAACTGATTGTAGTCACGTTTTCAAACTGGACAACTCTGCCACCTAATTCAAATACAAAGAGACATAAACTGCTTGCTGGCAATTTAACTAAAGAGAATAAAATGGTGGAAAAACCACAATTATCATTACTCTTCAGCCTAAGGAAAGCTTCTGCTTATTTAACAGAAGAATTTTAGCTTTATGTTTAGTTGAGACACTTTAAGAAAGCCAGCTTACCTACCTGGCACATCTTTCTCAATGCCGTGCTGTTACTTCTAAATTTTTAACTTGATGGCTGGAAAGTTCACTCCATCTACATTTCATTCCAAGAAAAGCACTCAGAAAACATCTTCTCAGTTGCTTGAATCAGGTCAGAAAAAGACACTACCAGGAGGCATCGTAATATATGGTATAGAAAAAACAGATTATTTTGTTTGGCTTTCTAAGGATTTTGAGTATGAAAGGTGCCAGGCTAACGCCAGACAATGAAAGGTCTTTTATCATTTTCATTTGTCACTGCCTATGCAAGTACACCATTGACACAGGCCAGTCTTGCAGGTTTGAGTAACAGAAGAGAGAAAATTATTTTTCTACATCCATCTGACCCTCTACTCTACTCAGCTGGGACTGCCATGCTGGTGACTATAACCATGCAAAACCTGCAGGAGCTGAAAATACTGTTTGGGTAATATTTAGAAAAGCTCCTCTGCGCACCCACAAAGGAGCTCAGAGAGGTAATGTCAGGAGGGAGTGCCCAAACAATGCCCTGCAGGGCTGCTCCCTCGTCCAGCCCAGGAGCCATCCACGGCCCATATGCACAGCCGCGATGCGCATGCAGAGTCCCATTTCAGTTCAGAACACTCCTCTCCTAGATTTCAGAGCCCTGCAGAGATGTTAGGAAGAAAGCTGTGTGAAACTTCTGGCTGAATGGGATTTGAAACCCCCTGAAATATTTAGTGGGAATTAAAGAGGTGTGTTTTCATTTCACATTGCTCCCGAGGAGGCAAGTGAATAAGGCTAGAGAGCAAAGCACCCGCAAGAGCTGCTGATCATGTCCTGACACCAGACCTTAGTGCAGCCTGACAGCCTCCACACTGGAGACTTTCTGCTTACTTTAAGTGTCCTTTAAAGAAATAACCCCCTACAACCCAACCTCAGGATTTTATTGGCAAGAGTATGGTTTAAGCCCACAAAACTTAATCATATGTTCTGGCACTCTGCTGAGTAGGACACCAATTATTTTTGTGTAACAGCTATCCAGTTTGAACCACCAGATCTGGTGCTTCAAACTGGTCCTCCTCCTCCTCTCTCCCTCCTTAAACACAACATAAACATTTTTTTTTTCCTCAGAACACTTGGGGTTCAATAAATTGATATATTCCAACAAAATGCAGTTTTACTAGAATATTTCCCACTATGTATAATCAGGTGACTGAGGACAATGTCAAAAAGCAGCCAGCAGCAAATGTCTGCTCAGTATCCAGTCTCCCAGACCAGATATTTTAAGATCAGACCTTAGAGATCTCTCTGGCTCTACAACCTGTACTTGCATTTGAATGCACATAGGCATTTAGAAGCACAGACCTGGAGTTTGTAAACATAAACACCATTTTGGGGATGCACAGGTAGAATTTTGGTTTCCTCTTTTGTATTTGAAAAATTAGCCTTTTCTGTGCTTTATTTCTCTAGATGATATCTTAAACCACACTGGACTTTCTTCTCCCTCCTGTTTTGAGACTAGGATGACTTTAAGGGCAATCATCTGTTTTAATTAAAGCTTCTGATACTTAGATACTTGATACTTATATATGTTAGAGATTAGAAAGGTTGATTCCCTAAGTATTCTGCCAGTGGTTTTTTGTTCACAATTTAATTTTCCTGCACCAGTCTTATTACTTCACTAGCATTTCATTGCCTACCAATATGCTTATTAATATATTGATTATTTAAGGATGATAGTCTAAAAATTTGCTATCAGAGCAGCTGCAGGTTCTCCTTGAGCTATCCTTTTTTGCTTTCCTATTACTTACAGCTGTAAGAGTATTAGAATTAAAAAATTCTGAATGATTTCATGAGGGACTATGAAGCCTTACAGCGGAGACTGGCTACAGATCTACTCACCACAATTACATTTGCTGGTGTCTGGATTAGACTGTTTGTTTGTTTGTTTAGTAACAAGTTATTTAACAGAAATTATATAAATCTTTCAAACTGTTTTATGAACGATTGGTATAGCAGCTCCAAAAATATGAAACAAGATCTCTCTGTTACCTCTTATACCTCTCTCACCATTTTAGACTTGCAGCCTCATAGTCCAAGCCATGCTTTAGAGCTGGAATATACAGCGCATTTTATACATCCCTTTCTCATTACTTCTATTCATGTCTTTTTTCTGTCGCATATATCCTTTAAACAACCTTACATTCAATCCCATCATTTGCATTTGTTAATGCATCACAACGTATTTGGGTATTATTAAAATATGTTAATACACAAAAATGATAGCTGGAAACATTTAAGCAAGAAAGTGAATACATTAACAAGTTCTGTGCCTGAAGCAAGAGTGTGCTCTCCTGTCTCCATCTATTGATCATTAGACAAGGTCCGCATTTCCCCTGATCTGTGTGTGATATGTCCCCAGTGCAACCCACCACACTGTAAGCCTGCCACTGAGCTTCAAAGTGACAGTCAGGGTTTTGGAAAGCGTAATCTAATTGCGAATTGAAAGTCACAGAATTCATCGCACAGATAAACAGTAAGACGACGTAAGCTGATGGAGATCGCAAAGGAGATGTGTGACTGCGTAGAGAGGTGAAGGGTGGAAAGAAGAAAGGCTCAGAGAGCTGGGAAAAAGTTGGAGTAGCTGGTATCCAAACAGAAGGGACGGAGGGTCAAAAAGCAGAAAAATGAAAAAGTAAGAGGGAGCGAACAAAGTGAAGTGAGAATTCAGAAGGAAAAGAATGAGCCGAGGTTGCCAGAGCTGCGTAGGAGTCTGTCTAGTCCCCAAACACCCTTGGTATGGTGGTGTTATTCATCTTCATGAACTTGGAAATGCTACAGAACCTCTGTAGGAAAAGCACTAAGTTAATGGAGATAAAATGGAGAAATAAGAGCTCACAGGACCAGAATAATAGATGCCTAATACCTTTTGTGTCCCCTGTAGCCAAACGAGAGGGCTCCAAATGCCAAACTACTCTTCTCCGTCAGGCACTTCATAGAGTTTTTCTTTCTTAGGATAATGAGAATCCACAATGAGGAATCAGAGCACAGACACATCTGTCTGCCATGGAAAGGGACGTGAGCCACAGAGAGGGTTCGGTGAGGGAGCTGTGGCTTTACTACTGCCTTTGCATGAGTTGAGTTAAAAAAAAGTAGGGGAAGGACAGGAGGAACCAACAAAGGAGGAGACATAATCCAAATTTCTATTACTCCCCGAGGCAGCAATTTTTGACAGACCTTCTCCACTGATGGTTTTGAAAAAGGAATATGGAACTAGATCTGGGCACAAAAGAAAATGTGTGGTTGTTAAACTACACAAATTCAAATCTTTTCATCACCCTCCCATAGGAAAATGGCTACAAGAAGTGACCTGAAGAAGTAACAAAAAATACTTCAAGGAGGACATTTTACTCACCCCAAGCTTTGCTTCCCCATAGGTTGCACAGAAATGGCCCACATCTGATGTGGCCAGACTAGGAAAGCATATTCATAGCAGTTTGTAACTTCCGTCAGGAGTCTCTCATGTTTAATAAAGAGCAATCTCAGAGGCCTAAAGGATTACAGGACTTGTTATGTCATATTCATTCCAATTCCTGCTAAATCAAAATAAATGACTGCTTGCCAAAGTGGAATGACATGCAAGCAGCACACCCAGTTTCTGAAGACACCAGGCACTAATAGAGCAGAGCAGCGAGTGCTGAGCTCAAAGTCACCCCGCAGTAATAAAACCTGAGTTAACGTATGTGCTACTCAAAAATCCAGAGAAGGGTGTATCCCTCCACAAGCTGCTGACACACACAAGGGGAGGTTCACTGCTCTGCTAGCATCCCAGCACAGCTTGCTCACCCCTCTACAATTTTTGGTCATGTAAAGCTGTTGGTCATACTCTTTCTTGGCAAGACAATGCCATAGATGGAACAGCCTAGGAAGGTAGTACAAACAATTTTAGCAACTGCATGAGAAGTAGATTTATGGGTTGGAAAAAGTAGCAAAAGTTTATTATCTAGCAAAAGCTTCCCTGTATTGCTTTTTCATTATATATACCCAACATGCTTTCACTGTAAGATGCCACATTAGGACCAACGTCACTCTAGCAGCAGTGCCCAAATGACAACTGACACCCCACAAAACTGCACCCTCAGTACCTTCATGCCCCAAAGAGTCTTCCTCTCTCAAACCCTTCCTGGCCTCTGCAGCTGATAAACAGAAGGGAGATCATCATCTTATTTTGGTTTTAATTGAGAGACTAACATGCAGCAGAACTTCCGTTTTGCTGCATATATATCCGTAAAGACATCTCCTGTTTTGCACTCTTTACTAAAGCCTGTCTTTTACTCATGAGGTGGTTTATAACAGCACCCATGAGAGCTGTTTCTCTTTCAGACCTCTCCTGTGCTAATGCATAATAAATGCACTCATCACATAGTAAATACTGAGAAACCTTTTTTTATGGAATATGAAAATAGCATTGCTCTGTTAGACCCAAATATGCACAAATTAAGCTACTTGTTTGTAGGGGTGGGTTCAGCATCCTTTTCTGTTTATGCCACCCTTTCTAACAGGTACCTCCCTAATTGAGTGTGGCCAGCTGAGAAAACTCCAGCAACAAATAAAGCTAGCAAAAAAATTTCCTTTGAGCATTATCCTGACATATTCATGCTCAGCTTTTACACTTTTTCTTAAATTACTTCCTAATTGTCAGTTTTCTTACTCCCTGCTCCCTTCCAAAATTTCCCATCCTCTAAAAATTCCAGCTTCAGGAGGGAGTTAGGAATTTCTGCAATTAATCACTTGCCAGTGCAAATGAAAGCAGCACTCATGCTGCTTAGTTATTCAGAAATTTGAAGTCTCCCACATATAAAGGTCGGGATTATGGTATTCAGATGTGATATGGCCACGGAAACAAATGGGGATACATACTAGTCTGGCAGCAATTCCCAGAGTTGCACACTACCAGAAAAAGGCACAAGGAGATATAAAGGGGATAAACTAAGCATTGCAAGCTACAAACTCCTCATACAGGTAGCCACAAGCAGTTACTCTGCATGTTGTGGTCTAGCTACACTCACTGTCAGAGCATGGTGTTGCGGTCCTACCTTCCCCACCTATCAGAAATATCCAAAGTTCTCCAGAAATAAAAAAAAAAAGGGAAACTCCTATTTGTTATCTCTACAGGTAGAGACTGAGGGCTATTTAACACAAATTTAATTCTGTTTTTTGCATGTGCATGAGGATTGTTTTAGACCAATTGCCTGGCAATGCACCACGTGCCTTAGAGTGGCAGCCACCTGCACACTTCTACAGAGCTGGTCTCCTACCATCAGGGCCTCTCCAGGTGCTCCTCTCATGATGCCATCCTAGTTAGTCGACTTCTACACAAGAGAAACCCCAAGTGAAATCTCCACCAACAAAGGAATCAATTTTCCTCTCTGGACTCTTTTGCCATGTAAAAAGATGACTACAGGGTTAGAAACAGCCTAAGGCGTGAAGTACTTAGCTTTGCATTTGGCCATCGGGATGAAGGGTGGGGACCCCCCCATCCCATGCTCACTCCTCAAAGGGCTGTCAGCCATCCTTTCTCCAGCTGAAAAGTCTGAACTCAGCTCTCTGCAGAATGCAATTCTACAGGATTCAAGCAAAATTAGTTCCTCAGGATATATTTTGCTATTTCTTATTTTTATTGCCAAATCTAGTCACGGAATATGATCTTATTTCGATAGGTACTGTACAAAATAGGCCACCGAGAAAAACAGGTTCCCAGCTTAGGCACTCCCAACCACTCTCTAGAGAAGGAAATTGTCTACAATAGCTAGGAAAGAAACTTGGACACTTAAATTAGGCACCTAAAGTTACACATGATGGGAGTATAGTTGTAGCCATGACAGTTTAAGGATCTAAGCGAAGCAAGGTTTTAAGAGAGAATTACCTTTAAACAGAAGAAGGGATACATCTGTGGTGGGACCCCTAAATAACCAAGGCAAACAAGCCTCCTCTGAAAACATGCAGAAAACTTCAAGATTAGAAAACTGACTCTTAGATTAATGCAATTATGTTAATCAATGAGACAATTCAAGAAAAATATGTAGCTGGCACCACTGAAGATGGAGAAAACAAGAGATAATAAGGACCGATTGCTCAATAAAATCTCCCCCCCCCCCCCCCCCCCCCCCCTTCTTCTATCAGACTGCTACAAACTTTAGCTCCCATGCTTATCTCTTGAAGTTAGGCTGTAGCTCTCCTTTGAGGATGAAGGCTGAAAGGTCAGACACAGAGGTTGTTTTCTGAGAAATACTCTTCCTCTGATAATGGTCACGTTCATTAACAGTTCATTCTGGGGTACTATAGTAGTTCTTTGGTTTCACCCACATCACATCTCTGATGGTGTTTAGATGACTACAGTATGAGTTCCTCTCTCCCCTCCTATTTGGCAGTTATAAAATAAGCCAAATGAAGGGAAA
>NW_008825271.1:789233-820691 GCF_000699105.1 Pygoscelis adeliae
GATCGTAGTACACCAGAGACCTAATTGTCAAGGTTTTTGTTAGTGTAATAACAAAGGAGAGAGCTAAGGAGTTTGAAGAAAAAAGACTACTGTCTTGAGGGAAAACTTCGTACCTTACAGAAGAGTCCTTGGAGAAAGCATAAAGATACTTGCTTGAAAAAGGAGTTGCGCTGGAAGCTCACACGGATGATTTCCAATTCAGAAATGAGAAAGCTACAGGGAGAGTCAGAATCAACCATAAAGGGCCTTGAAACACAAGACAATTCCCCGCCCAGGAGCATTTTCAATAGAACTAAATGTGGAAAGGGTGCTTTGTAAAGGCCAGAGAAAATAACACTGAAAAGTACTGGTTATAGACTGGAGGTTGTATGGGTAAATCATAGACATGTTATGGAAGGTAAATTGGCAAAACTTAAATAGACACACAAGCTTAAGCAATAGAAAGCCACAGGAAAGAAAATGAAGACTACAATGTCAACTACTGTAGGTTTTAGGTTGAACTACGTTAGTGGTCAGACATTCATGAAAAGACAGTAGAGAAAAACACACACATTTTATTTCAGATAAGAGGAGCTCAGTTCAGTGTAAGAGAAGCAGAACTGCAGGTTGTCTCCCTGGAGCCTCTAGCTGAATTTGTTTGGACTTGAGAATACTCTGGGATGAGCTACAGATAGAAAATACTATGGTCTTGGATGTAGGATGGCCCACAAAAATTGGAGGACAGATCTGGAAAATTCTCCAAAATAATAGAGAAATAAGAGAGAGAGCAAGCAAAGACAGTCATGGAAGGTAGAATGTCAAGGCACCACAGCAGGACATCAGTCAGTGACGTCTGAGGCTGTTAAAGTGACTGGCAGGCATATGCAGACTGACCTTTGAACAGAAGTCATGAGCAACTTGGATGGAATTTCAGTGAGAGCAAAAGGGGGAAGGTACATACGGGAGCACGTAAGATGAAACAGGAGAAGCTGAAGTCAGATAAAATTTTCAGGAAACTTCAGAGACAAAAGGAATACGGCAGTAGTTGGCTTGCTTAGCTGTTGGATGAACACATGCCTGTGTAGAGCCATTTCTTGATATGTAGGCTGACTCAAATTTGGACTTACATTTTCATTTGAATAAAGCCGAACTCTGCAGAAAATAACCTTTACAAATGTTCTACTCAAGATAAAACCTGTGAAAACTCTCTAGAGTGTCAAAGTTAGATCAAACTTTGGTATATGCTTAGGAGCGTTCGTGAGGGAGAGCAAGCCTTTTGTTGAGCCTCAGAATTCTTGAATTCTGAGAAAATGAGGCAGCAGGAAAACAGTTTTACATTTCATTTTTAAAGCTATGCACAGAATCTTCTTCATGCTCTGATAACTGTCACAGATCAGTTATTATACATCCAAAACACATTGACCCCCTAAGCTAACCCAGATAACTATTAGCCTTTTGATAATGCCTGAAAGTAATGCCACACTGCGTTTGTAGTGCTTTCTGGTCAGGATTCAAAATTTTTGCACTGCTGCAAGTTTGTTTAAGACCTAGATATGGAAGCAAAGATACACAGGATTATGGGGGGGGGGGGGGGGGGGGGATTTTTTCAGCGGCAGCCACAGAGTAACCAGAGCTGGGGGGGGGGGGGGGGAATCTTTCTCCAGGCTGATTATTCTTTTGGCTCATGCAAACTGAAGCCTATTTGTGATAAAGCTATAAGAAATATGCTTTGCAATGAAGTATACCCCACTTCCCCGCCCCCATAAACTGACATGTTGACAAGCTATGAGAGATTAAACATGCTAGTATCAGTGGATCAGGCGTTCCTCCTGTCATTATTAACAGCACTTCACTGGCAAATCTGGCTCAGGTTTTATGTTGAGACTTGCTTCCCAGGAAAAGGACGCTACATGACAAATAAGATGGAGCCAGATCACCCATGATAATACAAAGTGAGGACAGCAGGTGCATTTGGTACCCCCAGGCACCTGTCAGCTCCAAGTCATGGACTGTGCAGGAGAGGCTAATTGCAAAATAGATAAATTGAACCTTCAGCTGTGGGGCTGAACATGTCAAGGTCTTAAGGGTACTCCTGAACCTTCTTACTTGTAGAGCAGCAACAGAACATCTCATCCACCCAAGAAGCATCACCTCTGGAGGCAGAGGGGAATGAGGGAACCAGTGTCTGGGTTGATAAATAGTTTGCTAACCAACAGCTGCAGAGTGTTGCTGATCCCCTTGTAGTGAATTAAGATATACGGGGGACTGGAGTACAGTCCCAGCATTTTTATATGCTCTTGCCTTTTTTGCTTCCTATTCCTTTCTTAGCCACTGTCAAACTGCTGAATCACAGTACAGATCCAATATCCAAAAAGCATTTCTTGGATACCTCTCGTTTTCAGCGTCTTTTTATTGGCCAACTCCATGGTCAGAAATGTTCACAACAAAGATGTATGGACTTGCATATATTAACTAGATCTTTTTGTGTTGTGATCAGTGTACCTGCCACCAGAACAGCAATTTCAATGGCAAATTTGTGAGTAAATCAGGATAATTAATTAATTCAGGAGTTTTTGGCCCATCAATAGAAATCTTCATGCTGTTGCTACTGCCAAAAACAAATTAAGAATAACCATGTCCAGTTATTAACAATTTGTTCTAGTACAGAATCACAACTCATTATTACACCTTTCTTCCCCAGACAAATCACCTTAGCAAAGCTTTGTATGGCCTATTCATAGGTAGTTTAAACAATATTGTTACTATTACAGTATTCTCGGGAAGGTAAAAGTGCCATCCACAGTGTCCAGGGAAAACAAAAGGGCTCAGCAGTTGCTAGCACGTTTCCACTGGCAATGCAAGTAGGATCACAAGAAAATCAAAATCTCAAGACCAAATCCCTTTTGGTACTGTGTGCAAGTTGAAGACGAAATATTATGAGAGCCTAAGAGGACTTTCTTTTAATGCACCATCCAGAAGCATTATTTCACCTGACAGTCATTCACAAGTTTCCTACCAGCTAAATATTTTGCAGATAGAATTAAATAGACAGAGGTTTCAAACGCATTCGGACTCTGATTATGCAGCCTGGGAAAGGAATTTTCTACTTTGTACTGCTGAGAAAAACGTAGACGCTGTGGGCTATGGTATCATGTTCAGAGGAACAAGGTGGGTAGGATAGAGCATTAGGCACTATTATACTCTAGGGAAGAAAGAGCAGACAGGGGCACAATGGAAGCGCTTCATTATATTTTAAAAGAGAATAGTTCCAAGGATAGGAAAGCCTGTGGTGCTTGTAAAGGATTAAGCAGGGTAATGTGCTTTTTAAGAAGACATAAAGAGGTATGTAATGTGATATGTTTAAGCCTAAATGATTTTCCTTGGAGTCCTCAATGAATGTTTAAGCAGGCATGACTTAGGTCTCTGTAAATCCTCTCCGAATAAATAACTTCCATGAAAATAGAGATTCCTCTGACAGAATGAGATGCATATTTCATAACCTATGCAAAAAAAGGAAAATCAATTTGAGATACATGAAACAAGAATAATAAAGAATAAAAGAAGATAAAAGTGAATATTCTCTAGGATAACCCAAGCATATATAGGAATACAGCTACCTCCCCATCCATTTTGATTTGACAAGAGCAAGAAGACAAACAACTGAATGCTTCCCTACCTTCAGATCTTCAGCTGCTTTTTGTTGCCTTTTGAGAAAGGAAGAGACAATAAGTGGCAAAAAATATCTAAAGTGCCTGCGCTTTTCAGGCTGTCTCCCGTTTGAGGTATTTAAAACTCTGCTCCCTCTTCAGGGTAAATCTACCCAGCTGCTCTCTAACCAGATCTGATGGTGTATATAGCTGTTCACTATGGATGGAATGGGAGCACACACAGTGATACGTATGCACCTCATTTATGAGAACAGGACCAATAAATATCAAATCCTGAAAACTTACAACGATGATCTTACCATCTTACTCCTCTTGCCTGCCCTGCCCTCCTGCCAGGAAAAGCAGGTCAAAGCGGTAGATTGCCTGACGCAAAATGGGACTATGCAATCATTGTCATTTGGCTGTATTGTATTTTCACTCACACAGGTGCCATTCCCCATGAAGTCACTGGTACAGCAAGCATGAAGTCCTGCTGAGCAAGTGGGATGATGAGTTGAGTAAATCAGTGGTTGATCCCCCTCCCCTTCCCTCTGTTTATATATACATTACTATTAAACTGTTACTTTCCTCAAAATAAAAAGAGTGCCAGCTCCACTGTAAGTTGCAGAATAAAAGCAAGAAAAAACTAAAGTACTTTTAAGATATAACAAAAATGATTGGCAAAGCCTCTTCTGCGATGACTACTTGCAAACCTCGTTTAACATCAGAGAGGGTGCAGCAGGGAGTGTTGTTAAAGAAGAGCATGTCCACTGCGTCCATAACATCCTTCCTGCACACCTCTCTCCCATGGTGGTCCCTCCTATCACAGTCCCTTCATGGCCATTAGGCAGCCTAGTGGAAATCCCGTTCCCCGTACCCATTTGGAAGCACTCATTAAGTCTCAGACCTTGCTTAGCACTCCAGAAGTGTGTGTTGAGGTAACGGCCTCGGAGAGCTTGGACAAACTGCTATTCAGTCATGCTTTAGCACTGATTAATGGTAGAAACAAAACGAAGCACAGAGGGAGAACTGTCCAGGCTTAGCTTGTCCAGGGTTATAATCTGGTTGAGTGAATAGCTCTGATGTGGCCAGTTAAATCTGTTCAAGACCCTGACGAACATTACAAAGTATATAAATAGGTCGAGGGAACCCGTGAATTCTTTCCTCCAAAATGTTTTCATTTTTTTGAAGTATTTTACAGAGATTATAATAATCTTTTTAAATATTAGTTTTCCTTGCCTAAGACTAGCTTTTAACATCACATTCTTCATCCAGCTTTTTTCCTGAGCAGGCCAAATACAATCTCCCAAAAGCTTCTGCGAGAACAGCAACTGGCAAATAATCTTCTTCTGTGTCATTTCTTCCTGTAAGGTGAAAGAAGGGGAGCAACTGCACACACATAGATGGATGTGTATGTTCATTAGAGTTGGGCCTGAACCCTTTGATATTTTAAAATTGGAGGGTGGTTGGCTTGCTCACATGCTGCAACTTGGTTTTTCAACACTATGATTTGCAAGTGCTTGTTCCTGAGAAGCAGAGGCATGGGAAATTAAAGAACCCAGATATTTCTGGTTTTGTAGGTTTTAAGACAGCAACTGCCATGTTTCCAGGAATGAGGAATCAAAGACTAATCTGGAATTACCTGCCAGCATGATACACAGGTTGTTTTTTTCACCTAAAAGCCATTAGTCAACACAGCTGTGTTTGACGTGCTCTGGTTTTTGATTCTTCTGAAACCTTTAGTGTAACTTGGGAAGGCAAACCAGAAGGAGGGCAGGGTTGTTTTAGACAAAAGGCAAAACCCAGCTTTATCAGCCCCTTACAAACTGAGTTAAGATATGTTTTCTCAAAAAGAGCAATTTCATCTAGCCAATAAATCTTCAGACTGTTTTTTTTTCTTGCTTTTTCAGCTTATGACTTTTTCTAAAGGTGTTTCAAAAGCGCAGCTCCCCAGGGCCTCTCTTACCTCTTCTTTCATGCTGTTTAGTCCTTCAGAGGAGAAAATATGATCTCAGTTAAACAGAGGGTGGATTAGTGATTTTTAGAACTCCAAAGAATCTTTGTTATTTTGTGGTTCTTTTATTATTAAGAGATCACCAGTGACTTCATCATTCTTTTTAACATACTCTCTTACATGTTTGTGTCCAGTGTGAAAACACCAGAAATTACAGGTTTTCCTGGCAAATGGATTTTGGTGGAGACAAAAGGCAGAGTTTGTCTGGATTTTTAGAAGTCTCTAAACCAAGCTTAAAACAAGTGAACACACAACTTCATGGAAATTTCCTCCAATAACATTCACATTTTGAAGTTTAAAATAAAATCTATAAAATATGATATTTCTCAAATTTGATTTAAAACTCTGAATATGAAGATACAATGGTAGGGATAAAGTTTGTATACAGTCACTCATTAACCCATATTGACTCTCATACTGAACCCTTTCATGTACTACTGTTCTTATAAAAGCTGTAGCTGTCAACAAAAACATGGGAGGGAACTACTGCATTCACGAATGTACCTACAAACATTGACTCCTGCTCTCAAAGTATTTTCCACTGCTGAACTCACTACAGAAGGTGGCTGTGAGACTCCTATTTAAAGCCAGATCATCTTTTTCTGCCTGCCTCTCTCAAAACGTACGTGATTCAGAGCTACAACTGAAAGCCAAAGTTTTCAGTGTCAGGAGTATACAAAAATAAGTTAATCAATGTCTTGTATTCATAGTGCTTTAAGCTTTGTACAGTACATTGCCATGTCTTCTGGGGTTATAAGTCCAGTGCTCCTATTCCTATTTTGCATCCTGACAAATGCATTCATCTCTCGTGCCTATAAATCCTTTTCAGAGCAAACACTCTAGGTACTTACATTTTAAAATGTGGTTGAAAACAAGCTACATAGCTGAGAAGTCCCAATCCTCCATGCCGATGCAATGGACTTGCAGAAATGGGTACCAGGCATGATCATTATCTGGGTGCAAATGCATCCCTTATAGTTAAAAGCAACAACTAAGCAAATGTGGTGTTACAGGAGAGCATCTCCAATGGGAAGCAAAAATTAAGTCATACCAGTACCTTTTGAATGCCTGCGGTCGACTCCATGACGTTGTTCTCTGAGCCGTTACTTCTGTTAATCATACGCCACATTTGGGAATACATGCTGTCCCTCTCAAAAGGATTCATCCCTTTCACTCGGACGTGCTCATAGACTGCGGAGTCCAAGACAGTGCCATAAGGAATATCCGTCTGCCTTGAGAGATCCTGGAGAGACCTTAATTGTTGATGAAGAAAAGAGACACAGGAGACTTGAAGCCACATTTTGAAGAGGAAGGAGCTGCAGGCAAGCAAAGGGCAACACATAGGAAGATGGCTGTCAAGCCAGTTTCTTTTGTTGTTGGGGTTTTTTTCTTTTTTTCTTAAAAGACAAAGTGAGACTGAAAAATTGTTTTTATGGTTTAAGACACAAGGAGGAATATGAAGTGAAAGGAAGGGATGGGAAAAATGAAAATGGGTGAAAAGAGAACAACGGAAGGAGTAAGACGATCCTGTCAAATGCCGAGAGCTCCTCTGAGCAGAGGCAAAGGAGAGAAGGGAGCATTCTAGTCCCTCCAGCCATGCACAGCAAGCTCAACAGAAGTAACCACCTACGACCGTACAGTGCCACCACACACCCTGCTGCTGGGGAGCAGGAGTGTCGGCACCAGAACTCACTGAATCTAGCCCAAAGCACCTGGCCTGAGTACTTCTATGTGCTACTGGGTTACACAGTGAAGAGCAGCTTTTCAGTGGTATTCCTGTGCTGAACTGTGCACCCATCACACAAGGCAGGTCACATCCTACATTATTTTCAGCAATAGGAAGATTTCTGTTGTGGTTTCATGAACTGTCTTTTCAGCACGGTCCATGTCATTTAGTCCAATAAATTTGCTCTACTTTACCTATTATCTAGTCTTATCTGTTCCCTATAAGCAAGAAAAATTAACCAGTTTAGAAGTTTCTAAAGCATCCCAAATATGGCTTTGTCAACCCTGCTTTGGACTTAAAAAGGTGTATTAGAATACTTTAAAGTCTCCTTACCTCTTGGCCTTTATTTTCCTGTCCTATAGAATTGCTCTCCCGTACCTTTGTTTCTTCAATGGCATTCATTAAAGTTTCAAAATAACTACCGCAGTATGTCTAGTGCCTAAAACCCATTACAGCTTTCCTGGCACAAATCAACTTTGTATAAACTGCACAAATCTAGTGGATGACATCTAAGGACAAATCAAGGGTCTGAGTCCTGTCTTAAAGTAGGCAATAGCAAATTGTAAAAGCTCATCACAGCTACAGAAAATGCAAACACAAATACAGGAATCTCATCAAATTCCAAGTTGTGTTTCTGAAACATGTAAATATAGAGGCAAGTGAAAATGGCCCTACAGGGGGAAAAAAAAGGAATTCTTAGGTGTTCCAGGGATGGCACTGAAGAAAACAGTAATCGGATCTCAAAGCATATGTAT
Organism: Pygoscelis adeliae; assembly: GCF_000699105.1. NCBI lineage: Eukaryota > Metazoa > Chordata > Aves > Sphenisciformes > Spheniscidae > Pygoscelis > Pygoscelis adeliae. Next base: position 797,355 of record NW_008825271.1, read on the forward strand.
GCCTCTGAACACAACAGAAAGCAGGAAAAGAAGAAACCAATAGAGCTCAATGGCAAGGGTTTAGAGGTTAGTTGAGTCAAAAAGAAATCCTTTGAAATTCAGACATAGGGGCTTAGAAAAACATTGAACGAGAGCTAAATTCTAAGCAGATAATATATAGCAAATATAAGGAAGGGATAAATTTAATTTTGAAGAGTAAATAACTAATGGTATTAAAACCCCCACAATCTTCTCCTCCTTATCCAACAAAATGGCATTCCTCTTCAAGAACATAAGCAGCAGGGAACCTGCAAAGAATCTGTACACATATGGGATCATCAAAGGTGAGCTGCTAGATGAAGCTCTTCCTGAAACCAAGTATATTGGTCTTCTATCAGAGGACTAACTGAGACATGCCCCCTTCTAGGAAGAAAAACATAAGACTCTAGTAGACTAAGGTATCAGGATAGTAAGTACTGCAGATAATTTGTAACTGAAAAGTAAAAAAAAATAATTATCAAGTCCAGATAAACACCTATGAGTTCTGAAAGATTAAATATGAAATGCCTGAGCTGTTCGCAAAAATGTGAAACCTCATTACAGCCCGTGTGTGAAAGGGAAACTGTAAATATTTTTAAAAGACTCTAGTGGTAATCAGGGGAATTACAAAAGTAAACGACTAAGATGTTATACTTAGGTTTAATAAATAAACTGAAATAAGGATTGATACAATTTTAAAGATCAGTCTTGAAGATTAGACATAGCCACCAAGTGGGTTTCTCCAGGGAAAGCAATTCAACCATCTATTACACTTTGAAATTACTGAAAAAACCCAAGACTTTCAAAAGGCCTTCATCTCATGAAACAATATACAGAAGGCGGAAGTATGGACAGGCTACAAAGGAGGAATTTAGAAACATTTCCTGGCAACTCTGGATAGCATTAGGAAAGCCAACGCTCAGCTAGAGTGGATGCTCTCGAGGGACCTCAAGGGTAACAAGAACAGCTTTTGCAGAACTAAAAGGCTGAACAAGGGAAGTGTGGACCTGTTGAAGGGGACAGCAGATACAGGTAAGGCTGAGGTGCTCTGTGCCTTCTTTGCCTCACTCTTCCCCAACAAGGCCTCCCAGGTCTCTGTGACTAGAGGCAGGGTTCAAGCAGGCAATGAACAACCAGCAGTAGGTGGTCAGGTAAATCCCAACTAGAAAGGCCGGGATTGATTGAGAGCACTAGACCCATAGAAGTCCATGGGACCTGGCAGGCTGCATCAGTCTGCTGAGAGAGCTGGCCAACATCCTTGCAAGGCTGCTTGCTTTAATTTTTGAAAGATGAAGGAGACTGGAGGCAATCCCTGACCACTGGAGAAAGGAAATGTACAGACTATATTCAAAAAAAGATAAAAAAGATGATTTACGGAATTAAGGCTGGTCATCCCACATCATGGAATCAGTCCTCTCAGAGCACTTTTCTGAGCACATGAAGGAGAAGCAGTTGACTGGGAACAGTCAACATCAATTTACCAAAGGTACATCATGCCTGACCAATCTGGTTGCCTTCTACGTCGCCGATAAAAGGCACTAGAGAAATACAAGATACTATATTCACCCATTTTGTGTTACTGCTGCTACTGCCACCAATACACCTCTGTATCTCCTGGCAGCGCTCTGAAGCGCAACAAACTGTCACAGGATGCATATTGTAATGTCCTGTAATTGCAGTGTTATTTGTCATATATATTACTAGAAAAGTATACAAAAAGTATTTACTGAGTCTCCAGTTTCTAGTGACAGCACCTAGCAAAATTGCAATCATTACTTTACAAGACTCTGTGTAGACATATGATTTCTAATATAACAAGCAGCAAAACATTCTTCTGAAATATTACTGCTAACTGGTATATAAATGATATGTGTAGCTGCTGCCACAAAACAGTACAGGTAGAAACAGCACAAAAGGAAAACAGCTCCTCTGTATATCTTGTGGCTATAAAAACAACCTTGCTATTTTCAGAAAGGTAAGCCAACACAAGACATGAGTTTTTAGTCCACAAGTGTACTACAGTCAGGTATGGGAAGCGCACCACAAACAGTCTGAGAAGCAAGCAAGAGTGCTACCACACACAAAGGCATCACCAGCGGGGAAATAACAAGGAGGAGAATTATGTCAATGCCTTCAGGAAGGCATGTTGTAGCTTCCAGGTCTGGCATTGACTACAGTCTGCAGTTCTTTACCATTTGGTGTGCTATCGTAAAACACAGGATGCCTCTCAGCTGCCCTGCTCTACATCTTTGCACAGTTGTAGGTGCTGCTCTATGCTGAGAAAATGATGGCGAGAGGACAAGAGCAAGACAAGTATGAGTGTAAACTCTACGGATGCGCTAAACGCTGTTGTGAGCAGTAAACCCCAGGCTTTGGTTCACCTGACCCTATGCTGAGGAGCGAGAAAGAAGTTTTGCAGCCTCTGAGGTGTACACGTGTGCATGCTGCTGCGTAGGCAAGCTGCAAAAATGGAAAAGACCTATCACGTCAATGACTTCACCCCCTCAAACAAACATGTCAAATGGGATCATAATATATATGACCTCCTTCAGAAACTGTTTTTTACAACCTGCAACTCTGCAGACTACTGGCATGACATTCATAACCTAGCAGCCAAGGTACAGCAAAACAAAGAGAAATGACAAACCTTGACAGAACTAATAAAATTATTAATCCATTGAGGTTTCTTTCCAGAAGAAAGAATTTTTGTAACCACTTTGTCTCCAGGCTGGTTTGTAGGTTACACATTGTTCAATGTACCTTTATTCCTGAATTAAACAACTCATTCTCTATTCAGACAAATACATTTAGTGGAGACATAAATCCCCAGCCTCACTATGTCACCCAGTCTCACCACACAGCTGCCATACCAGATCTCAAAATAAGGAAAAAGTATTTGGCAAAGTGATTAATTCCTACGGGGTATCCTTTGATGCCCAAATTCTGATACCATTATCCACGCTGGATGGGAATTTAATTTTGTGATAGTTTTACTGATCTCAGTTGAAATACCTGCAAAGCAAAGCACACATCTAACATGAGTAAGGCAATTATAATCCCACATTTTAAAACATTTTTCTCTTTGAATTTCTAATTTTGAAGCAACAAGGTAATGAATGATAAAAGTGTTTAAAAATAAAAAAGCAGATATAGTTGAAAAAATTGTTGTAAAATAAAATACCTTTAAATGAGCTTGCATATAGAAAAATTCTACTTATAGGGAAGTGACCATGCAGTCAGGCCACAGTTCAGCTTATTTTTGGTTATCACTCATGAAGCACTGTGGGGAAAAATGTTACATGTGGTCTTTATGGTAAGTTTTTTTCTCATTGCAATTACTGGGATAATATCAATATTATCCCATACAAAATACCAATATTATCCCATACAAATTAACTAAAATATAAGGCTATTCCGAGGATGAATTGAGTCATTTGAGGGTGAATTATTAACAGCTACATGTATTTTTCAGCACTTGTTGATTTTGTTTAGTATTCTGCGCCTTAATCAGGCAGCAGTTGTCAGGTCACTTTCATTTTCTGGCTTAGTACAAATTAATTACTTTGTCATTTGAAAAATTATCTCTGCTTTCAACTCGAAGGAAAAAAAAATCATATTAGGATTTGCATATGTTTCTTTCCCAAAAGCATACCCTCTTCTATGAATTCAAATCCTAGACTTAGAATTGGTAACATGTTGTTCATATATGTCAGCCAAAAGTGTCTAAAAAATACACAGAAAATGTAGAAAAACAAAAGGTCAGCCCCATAAAGCAATAACCAAATTCCTTTTTAGGTGATTAAATACTACTGAGGTCAGAGGCTTGGGCATCAAAGTATCTTTGTAGATCTGGACTATAGATCGATTTAGGCTAGCCACGTTGTTAGACTTGACTGTTGCACAGAACTGTCTGCAAGAAGTAGTCACTAAATTTTAGGAGAAAATAACTGATGTCATGGCTTAGACTGAAGTCTTCATTTATGACTAACTCAGATAAAGCTTTCCAATGCTTTTTTTTTTTCTTCTTCTTTTTCTAGGACATTAAGGATTAATTCACAGGCAGGCTTGGGCAACAGGGCACAGAAACCAAGAGATTTGACTGTTGGCAGTGACAGCTGTGTCAGAAACTAGTAATACTGCTTGCTAGCCAGTTTGAAGGTCTGGGTGAACTGCGTTAAAGGAAAGGTTAAAGAACATTCTGTTTTTCAGCATAAGGAAATAGCTACTCCAATTACCGCGTTCTTGTGTAACGCCCCTTGCAGAAAACTTGTAGGCAGTTGTATTGAGCTCTTTAAAGCCTTGGGGATATCTTAGCTTCAAGTGAATCATGGTTTAGGAAAAATGTGAAAAGAATGACTAGGCAGAACAAGGACGACAAAAGGCATGCTTTACTGCTATGCCTCCATCATTCAGAGGCAGAGGTCTCACCTATCAAACAGGACATACTACTTACAACATGGAGAACGTAATGTGAACTTCTTATTTTACAGAAGACACAAGATGCAGACTCTCCCCCGTAACATGTACAATATAAAGTCTTAATCAAGCTTCCACACTTCAAGAAGTGGGTTAGATTTAAACTTAAAACCACTGGCCTTTCATATGACGAATCCTTTGACTTCCCCTCTGCCCACCTCACCCCCTCAACTTTCCTGCAAAATTTCAGTGCCTGTGAGAAGGTGGTGACACCCTCCCTTTACCCAGGAGAACAGTGCAGTGCAGCAGTCTGAGTAAAATCAGTCTCTGCCAAAGGACTCTAATTCTGTCCTAAGGGAATCATAAAACACAGTAATGGCAATACTGGCTCAGTGATGGAATTCACAGCATCGGCACCTACGAGAAACAGCTTGAGACCTCCAAATTTATTTGGCATTTACCAAGAAAAGCCACTTTTAATTATTATTCATTCATGTTGCATTTGAGACAGTGATCTAAAGGTTTAAGGAACATAGAAATTTGCTTTGCTGCCACAATGTTTTGGCATTTGAAATGCTGATTGTCTTCACTTAAATGTCATCTGCAATGTGGGTCAAGTGTGGAACAAAAGATGCATCTACAAACTACTTTATGACTTGCATGACTCTACTCCTGATGCTGCCTGTTGGCAGAAGATGAAAAGCTGAGCTCCCAAAGGTATTAAGAGTAGCCATTTGCTTGGAAAAGGAGATTAATGCCCACTCTTATTCTTCTTGTTCCTCTAAGTTTATTTAAGAATTGTAACAATTTGATCCAAATTAATCAGTGAAGCAGAGAACAAATGCCATCAACTTCAAGTGAGGTTATACAGCAAAGTTCTACTTCGAGACTCTCTAGGGAAAGGGAACATTTCACTAGTCCTCCCTAGTGTATTGCCTAACAAAATTTTGTATGCTTTTCTTCTCAAAATAGGCTTCTGATACTATGAGGCACTGACTAGGAAGACTGGCCCAACCTTCATACCAGCCGAGAAAGGGAAGCTGCAAGAGCTCTGAACACAAACTGGCTACACATCCAAAAGCTGAAATGCAGTAACTACCAAAATGTTTCACAGAAATGAAATGTGCTGTGGGCTGCTTGAATCCTCCTATCTTTCATAAAAGATACCACAAGGTCAGTACCTTCAACAATACACTGTAATATCTGATGCTAGCTGGAAATCTGAAATGAAAACCTATTAACTACTTGTTACATCTGTGCAAACCCACTGACTTCAATTTCTTTCATTTTTCTGACTTCTCTGAAGCTGGCTGGCTAGCACTACAAGCAGAATCTGGTTTATTTTCTTTAAATACTTAAACTCATTTCCATTCTGGCCTTCAAAGCTCCCCAAGGTACAATTTGATCTGTTAAAAAAAAAAAAAGAGCATCAGCTTTTTTTCTTTATTGCTTATTCATGTTTCCCACTTTGCAGTAATTCAGCATGGTAAACAAACAGCCTCTCTCTTATGTGCTGGTTTGAGTTCCAATTTTGGCAGTTTTGTAAACTAAAGTTTTACACTCCCACCATAGTTAGGATAACTTCATTCCCTAATGGATACTTAACACATCTAATTACTCTACTTTTGAGCTGCAAGCGCTGTTGAAAAATGTCTCCATTCTTTCATTCCAGAAGCTTTCCAGCTGCAACGTTTTCTACTGAATAAAACATTTTCAGTGACTTTGCCCATAAATAATACAGCACAAAGACCAATGTAGTCCCAACTATACATAATAACCTCAGAATTCCACTGAGGGTTTTCTAGTGACATCATAATAAACTGCAAGAAAAAGCTGAAGATGTATTAAATTATAGTTTGGGTATATTTTATTCTTTTTTACACATGATAAGAAAATTCAGACATTTGTCACAGTAATTTGAACATTTTTCTGGACTAATTCAAAACTAGAAGGGACGTAATTTCAAAGCAGAATGCAGAGTCATATTTCATATTTGTTAAGGACAAACTGAATGACTGAATATATCATTGTTATTTATTTTGCGTGTACAAATGCCCATGTTGTTTCTTCACACTCCTTAGTCAAATGTAAGGCTTTTTAAACTTAAAAAAAAAAAAAAAAAAATCAGCCTCCCTCAAAACCTTAAGATCAATGTCGACAAACATTGATGCAGAACATCATTTTACTCCCCTATAAATTGTGAAGGGATTCTAATTGGGACTACTGCGTCAAACAGTTGGGTGTGTCAAAACACCCCTGCAGCACTCCATTATCTCCAAGTCTGTTATTCAGATCTTAAAAGAAAATGATAAGCTGATTTAACTGGTAATGCAACTGTGACAGGGGAATGATTTGCTCAGGTGATTTTAGTCTGTTTTACATGTCTCTGTCTTAGAGTGCTTAGCCCTCTAATAGATGAAAGTGTTGAGGTTGTTAGCCCAGAAAGGAAGGATAACAACCATAGATACTTCATTTCCAATTGGGAAGGAATAAAGATTGGTAATGCCTGGGCATTTTGGGCCACGAGACACCAACTTCTCCCCCCCTCATTCAAGGAGCAGGGAGAATGAGAAAGGTTTTATGAAGTGCAAGAGGATGCTCCTAATGGGGAGAGTCAGGAGATAACCATGTACTCAAAGTGAGGGGCTGCTTCTGCTCTTGGGTCTGAGCTTCAGCTTCCAATTGCAAATAATCTGCTATTGCAGACATTTACTTCTCCATGTGCTGTTAAAGCCTGGATTGGTTTTAGTATGTAAAAAATCCTCACCTAGAGGACAAGTGCCTTAGTGAGACCACGGTGATTGGCTAGCGTGCAGTGACACTTGAACCTAACCTATGAATTCACAGGAGGCCAAGGCTCCCCCTGCCCAGTCTACACCAGTGGCTCAGTCAGGGGCCATTTCAAAGAGATTTGGAAAGCACTGAGCCTAATTTGAAGGTCGGGTTCTTACCTTTCTGGAGGAAGAAATACAGTAGAACACGCCTCTTCTTTAAAGCCACTCTATCATTTTTGCAAAGAAGGATTTATGGGAAAGGCTAACTTTGTTACTCTTACATACTTTCATGGACTTGTAGCCTCAAGATTAAAAACCTGCTATGGAAAAATGGCCAGCTGCCTCTTAGAGTGCTTGGCTAGCTAATGCTTCACTGTATTTTCTAGTCTCTGCTTTGACCCAAGAGGAAAGATTTGGGGATGAGGGAGGTCACTGGAGCAGTGGGAGCGAGAATAACTCAGCATGCAGCTTGCTGAAGGAGAGGAGACTGGAGAACAAAAGGGCAGAGCAAGAGGGTAGGAGACCGAGAAAGGTTCCTGTGGTATGGAGAGATGAGATGATCTGGAAAAAAAGATTGGCAGGTGTGACAGAAAAACAGTTCACCATAAAAGGAACAGGAGAAGACAAGGACATTCACGTTAGGGAGGCATGAAGCAAAAGAACCAACAGACAGAAAAAAGAGAACAATGTGATCTGTTAACGTAGTAAGAGAGCACCTGGGAGCAGAAGGAGCAAAGATGACTAGTAAGTGAATTTTCATTGTTTGTTGCTATTACACATCTTTGCCTTGGCAAGAAAAGGTGAATTTAGCTTTGAGCTCCCCATACATTGAAGAAGCATTGGGGTCCTCCTGATCAAAGTGTTAGAGCACGAGTACTGTGGGATGCATTTGAATGGAAAGCATAGCCTGAAAACACACAGCAACAATTTATACTTTCCCATTTCAAATACTGATACATTGGTTATCTTAAACTCAATTGCTTCTTTCAAAATACGTATGTGTGCATACATATGTATGTATATGTGCCACAGAAGAGTATCTGCCAGAGGCCAACAATTCTAATCCTAAAGACAAAGTGTCTCCAGGAAGACAGGAAGTCTATGGTATATTGTTATTTTTTTAGCTTCCAAACTACTTCTCAGGATGATAAAAATTTCTCCTGTTTCTCACATTTAAGTAGAACATTCATACCCCTCTACACATATATATACGTTCACCCTCCTTTCCCTCAATTCATTCTTTATCAACTTACTGGATGGAGTTCTCAATGCGTGTGATGGTGAGGAAAGCTGCTAGGTTTGCCGTGTAGGAGGAGATGACAATCAAAGCAAAAAGCCACCAAGCCCCCATCATCAGTCGGGTTGCCAGGGTTGTGTATGGAACCTCTCCTCCTGTGGGGAAGAAAGAAAAGCAAGAATTTTCATTTGGCAGAAAGAAATTGCTCACACATTGCTCAGGAGAACTAGGCCCCAAGGTCAGCAGGGTTCTATTAAAGCAGATTGATACAGTAAACTGAGCAGGACTTGGAGCCACACTTTCTATCCAATGAAAAGTACTGAAGGAAGCCCACACTGTCAGCCGTCATGACTGTATTTAATCTCTTTTGCTATTGTGCCTTTAATTGCAATTCATCTGCCAGTCCCGTCCAGTAATGGAAATAGATTTCAAAATCTCAGAACAAAAAGAGTGAAAGTAAATTCTTACAATGTTCTTTCCTTACACATCTTATCTACAAACCTTAATTAAGTTTTTCATGCATTCTTGAGAACATAAAGTTAAAAAAAACCTCATCAAGACACAATTATTTTTCACAGTTCTGTAGGCAGGCAGATGCTCATGAGAGCCATATGTATGTGTACAACTTGCTGCAAGTGAACTTGGACGTGCAAAAAAAAAAAAAGAAATCACATGTATTGAAGAAGAATGCAAAATTGTTTTGTATTCCCATAGTTGCTTTCCTTTAAAATTCAACTGCTATGTAAACAAAACATTAGCAGCAACTAAACCTACCAGGATCTGAGCTGCACAACCACTGCTTGTGTGAACAGAGCCCAGTTTAGCAAGCCATGAAAAGCATTATCTTTTATTCAAATAGCTGCCCCCAAAACACACTAGTTCGGAGTCTTTGAAAGAACTTTTTTGGTTAAAAACATATGAACCATAGATTTTTAGGTGAAGGAAAATTCATTGTTTTAAAAATACCCATTTTGTCTGCAGTGTAAGTTTTGTCACAGCTACAAGTAACTGGGGGGACAGATGAATGCAGCAACCACTCACAGTCAACAGCTCAAGATGTTCACCTGTTTCCTCTCCCCCTACACGCCGCAATTTGAAAAGCTGTCATTATTTTTGAGGTAGCTTTCTCAGACACAAAATCTTATGATGGTACAATAGCTGGTATTTTCAAAAGCAAAAGCAGTTTGTTACAGATTCAATCATCTATAAGTATTTTGTGCTGGATCTTTACTTACGTAAAAACTCCTTCACATTTCCCCAGCAAGTAGGTTTAATAGGAATGCAAATTACAATTATTCCCATTCCAAGTACAAATAATTTTCAATTATGTACACAAACTAGATATTTAATCAATGCTTGAATATGAACAAAACCTTACTGTTTTGTTCAAAATTTGTCCTACCTATGCAAAGCATTGGGAACTCTGCATCACCATACAATAAGCAAAATTGAAGGTTTTTTCCTACTTCAGTGATGTGGAGTTGTACCACATGTGAAACAATAACCGACTCCATTCATTTATATTTTTGGTATACAAGTATTGAAATCCTTTGCCTTTTAAGAATTCCAGTATTGAAAGACAAAATCTATATTAGACCTGTGGAGTGGGAAATAAATTTCCTTTTATTTCCAAGATGCCATGTAATTATCTGAAGTAAGAATCTGCCGATCAGATCAGGAGATATTATTTCAATATAAGGACTTTTGAAGATGAACATTAACTTCAACATCTGAAGATTTGGTTTTCTCTCCCGCATCAATTTTAAATGATTTTTAATAGAATATTTCTACTTTACAAGTTTTTGCAATGTCTTTGGAATATTTCATTTTAGAATGATTTTTAATAAAATGAAATGAGCAGACAGCTATATCAATTTATCGGAACAGGCTGTTTGTCCTTTTAACTTTCAGGTGCCAATCCCTGCAGATAATCTTTGTATTGAAATGGGTAATGGTAGAGAAGAAGCCAATGATCTCCTGAACATATTTGCATTTTCATTTTTCAACTTAATGAGTAAAACTTTAAGTTCTCAGTTTTTTTATTGAAATAAAATGTCAGAAAAGAGAGGACCACTGAAAGTCACACACCTGCCTTCTGGTTTTCAAGAGAGGATGCTGTGCTACAAGTGACCATGAAAGCCATCACAGACCCCTCAGCCACAGCATTCCCCTACTGTTCATACGGTGCAGTTTTCCCATACATCGGTAAGGGTTGTCCCCACTATTCACTGTTACTTTTCTTTCTTAACACCCATATTAACAATAGACTTTAAAAAACTGTGAGTGCTGGTCATCCAAGTGCTTTTAGTTCACCCAGGTGTTTGTGAAGTCTTGTTCCTAATTCACAGTTGTACCTTATATATCAGCGGTCAATAAACGAAGCTTGAGGACAAAGCTTACATCCAAGTACACATACAAGAAACACATATCAGAATAATTCATCACTCCTGCCCCTACTCTAAAATCTTTGCACTGACTCTTCTGATCTGCCTTTAAAATTTTCAGATTGCATGTGCAGGAAGGAAAAGATATTTTCCAGAGTAAACTGAACTAGCAAAAAGCAATCTTATTGGGAGTTTTCTGAAAGACCTGAATTACCGTAGAAGTGACAGTGAAAGAAATTACTTTTTGTCCTCCCACTCTCACCTAATGCAGCACTCTTTCATCAATCCTAGACCAGTTTAATGCTGGCCTACTTCAGATGACAGGCTTAGACTGCAACTTATCTTATGAATTTTTGTTTATTCCCATTTCTTTCCAAGTGCTTCAAGCTAAATATCAGAAGGTAAGAAAAATAACACAGTCTTGACAATGCAAACAATATAATGTATAATTATGACAGACCTAAATAACAGGAAAAACCCACCTTAGGAGATAAAATGTGAACCTGTACAATTCCCATACAGGTTGCTAATATCTTTTAACTTAGTCTCCCTTGTTAGCAGTAAGTTTAAAGTTTCAAGTCAAAAAATCACGAGACAACTAAAGGCAAGAAGGAGGAATGAAATCATAAGAAAAATGGGCAAAACAGGGAAATTGAGGATCACAGCCTGGTGAGATCTTGGTATTCTATAATTCTGGACTAAATTTGAAAAATTCAGAATGCATAGGCTGTTTCTCCAAACATCTTGTTCTCAGGGATTTGTCAATTGAAGAAAAACTGCGTTCATCTGCGTAGTCCAGAACTATGCAAGTGTTTCAGATAGAAAGGGAATTTTTTTTTTTTTTTTGGACAAAAAGAAACAGTGAAACGTTTCTTGGAGAAGTTTAACTGCAGTTGGCATTTCTGAGATCAAGCCTGGTGGCAGCCATCTTGCTGAAAAGTGATGCAAATTTTGTTACTAGTCATCCAGGCAGTAAATGTGCAAGATAAGGTCTCTCTCTGATTTAATATCAATTTAACAACTTTACTGGGAATGCACAATATTTATAAATAAAATTCATTTGCTTAATAGCTCAAAAATAATTTTTTTACTATTACTAAAGCAAATAGCTTGGCAGCATAGAGCCCACAATGTTGAGAAAACTCGGAATTAATTACTGAGAACAATAATGCCCTTTGAAGGTTAATTATTGAAAAGTACTTTATAAACAACTACACACAGACAAAAGCCATAAACCACCATTATTCTATGTCCTGAATTTGATAACTCTACCAAATGATGTTTCTGGGGGGAGCTGAGAGCTGGACTGGGAGCCTGCTGCAGCGACTCCATATGTGAAGAGAGAGGCTTGGATGAGAAAGCTCTGCGCTTCTCCTGCAGGAAGGACACTACGAGAATCACGGCTTGGAATTTCTATTTGTGATAAACACAGCTGCCAGGGAAATCCCAAAGACTAGGTTCTTATTATAGACAAAATTCAATTTGTCACCAATGCTTACCATCAAGGCTACCCTACCATTCTCACTTTAAGAACGTATCTCAGCTGTGAATAACTTCATCAAATTTCAATCATTTAAGCTGCAATAGCCTCTGCTAGAGGTCTGCAGTGAGCTGAATTTCTGTGTAAGGATTTTTAGCCAGATTTTTTTCAGATAATTTTGAGACCCATGAAAAAGATGTTAATTGTGACTGTTTTGTTGAGGAACTCTAATACAATCAAACTTGAAAGCAAGGATCTTGATTGTGCTTGGAAAAGGAAGGTGAAGAAATAATAGGGTGGGTTATCTGGGGACAGATGTTGGGTTTGCTTTTTCTCGCAAAAATTCTGTCCACATTCAGAGAATTATTGGCCTTTGGAAAAAAACACAAAAGACTGGGAGTTGGCTGCAGTTTAGCCTTTAGCTTGTTAGAACAGTCACATCAATTATGCTGTGCATCTGCAATTTCCATTTGCACAAATATAAAGCGCGGAGTTCTGTTGCAAACAGTTTAGATCATTGTACATCTTATGTTTTCTTTGTGAAAGGGACATTTAACAGAGAGCGGGTGTGAGGGGAGTAGTTTGTATTAACAAAGAGGTGAAGGCATTTTATATTTCAGCTATTTTTGCCATGAGAAACAAAACCTAAAGTTTGACTGAGCTCTGTTATCTTTACAAATCTCTGCAAAGTAGAGCTCTTCAAAGGCAGAATCTTTCAGGGCATTAGCTATTGCTATTGTTCTGTTAAAAACTTTCTTGATAATATAAAATCTCTCCTGTTTTCAATTGGAAATGTTCAGTGCAGTATAGGACAAAAAAAATACTTTACAGTCAATGAAGCCTGTACCTATTTCTACCAGCTGTGAAATAAATGCAGCTTGGAAGTTGTTGGAAAATCTCTCATCATGACTTTTTCTTCCTTTCTTTTCATTTTTTCACCCATACTTTTCCATTCTTCCTTGAACTGTACAGAGTGCATTCATTTCCATAACATATAAGCTGGCATGTCATAACCTGAGTTTGTAATACTACATTGTGTGCTGAAGTTAACACCCATTGACCACAGCAGGCATGACACGTATTCTTCAACAGGAGAATACAACCCCTTGAATCGGTAATGCCTTCCAAATAAGCTTGTAAATCAGTGGCTGAATTCCCTAGCCTTGCAAATATTGGCAGATTGCAGGGGACTAAGAGTAGGGAAGGAACTGAGCATGAGGCAGGGCTGGCAGCCAGATTCTACAAGGTCTGGACAAGTTCAAGAGCCAGCTATTGCTTTTATTCACCACACCACCTGTTTTCCCCTAGCATTTTGTTTTTATTAAAATGTAGTGATTCTTTAAAAAAAAAATTATATATGAAAAGCAACATTCAGATATTTTGTTTCACACATGAAACTTTTCTATAGGTCTTACTTCCTAAAGAGAGAGCACTGCATCTAGGTATTATTACTACCATTACTATTAATACTGTGACAATACTCCAAATACATCAGGTAGTTAGTTAGAGGAATCGTTTTTTTGGTTCACTGGAAGTAGTAGGATTGGAAGGGAACCTTTTTTTTTTACTAAAGTAATTATAAAAGCTTCCATCAAATTCAAAAGATCAAGCGACTTTTTTTTTTTTTAATAAAACAGTAAAAGTCATGTCTAGTGGTGGTTTTCATTGTCAAGCTATTCTCACATATTAGTTTTCTAAAAATAATCATGAAGTAAATGAAAAACAAAAACCACTTCAAAAGAGGTATTTTAAATACTTAAAAATGTTGAAGTATTTAGAAATGTTCATATTTTCTTCTATTTACCATAAAAATAATTTAGTGGAGCCATTGTAAATTCATGGAAATGTTGGTATTCATTAATCTTGAAATTTGAAATATTAGATAAATTTTTGATGTCTATCTTTCTAGCATACAATTGAAAGAGGAGACATTTTCATATGCCTACTCCAACAGCATCAGAGCTCTTCTGAGTTTATACCTGGCCTATCCTTTTTGCTGAACACGAGTCTTTTACATGTCAAACACTGTGCTGAAGGGACAAACCAAACATATCCTATCTCTGTCTATACTGAAAAATCTCCTTGCGTATCTTCCGTTGTCAGCTTCCAGCAGTACTCTCTCTCTTCAGGTACTGTTCAGTGTCTGGCTTGGGTGTTGCTCCCAGCAATACATTATAAAGCATTTTTCTGTATGCCACTGGTGTACTTACACCATGGACATGCCTTGGCTTCCTTTTTCTGGTTATTCTCCTTCTCTGGATGATTTTGAGGAGGACTGTTGCTGTACTCTTTGAGAAATACTAATGTTTTGTATAAATATGTATCTTCAATACCAGACTTTTTAATGGTGATATCTTTTGGAAGTGTTAAGTGTCTGTCTATATTTGTGAAGTCTTTCAAGTTGTTACATCCATATATTAAGATGGAAGAAACACTTGAGTTGAAGGTTCGGTTTGGTCTTTAGGTTTTACATCAGATTTTTCTGTCAGCTTTCTTAAACCTGCCCAATGCCCCAAGACTCAGATCAACAAATAGTGGTCCTGGAAGCTCCTTAGTAAGCTTTTTTTAAACATTTGGGTGAAATTTGTTTGGATTTGCTGATTTGAAAATGTCTGACGTTAGTAGCTGCCACTTAAGATCCTCTTGAGTTGCTCTTGATATGGAAAGTATTTAATTTGCTTTTTCATAAACACAGAAGAGAAATATTTATTGCCTTTCTGGCAGAACTATTTTGAATGGTATCATCTTCACCTAATGCACCATTATCATTAAGGTTTCTTTAACTCCTAATAAAAATTTCAAAGCCCTCCTTCCTGTTGTTCTCAACTCTGACTCACCTCTGTGTACACTTGCTCCCCATGTCATTTTTCCTGAAGTTTGTAGCTTCTAACTCTTTGGTGCGATCAATGTTTCTTTTTCTTTCCATCTGCTCTATATGTGCATTCAACATGCCTCAGCATGGGCAGCCTGAGACTTGAAACATACATCATTCAGGCTGAATTCCCCTATTATATCTCACATTTTCCCTTACACATTACAGATATGCACTAGAGGAGCCATTCTCTACTCCAGTGTGATTTGGTGGCCCACAGCAGACATGGACTCCCATCTTATTTTGTGCTCCAGGGATTAGTACACGGTCCCACAAGAAATCAAGATAAATTCTTTCCAAGTTCTCAATGCCTCTCAAATACCTAATGCCATTTTGACATAGTGACACTCTTCTTCCCTTTTTGCCCATCTTGTCCATCTGTCTTTCAGTACTTCATAGTGTTATATGTTCCTACTTGATTTCAGTAACATCACAAAGACCAAATCTATATTTATGAGTAATTCCAACTGTTCTTGTTTATTACTTAGATTTCTGGCACTGGTCTATGGACAATTAAAGAATGTGTTCACTTTGTCATTTGGTGCCCTGATATTCCCCCCCCCCTTAATGTCTTACTTCTGAACTAAACGATCACTTACTCTCTCCCATTTATTGTTGTTAGTGTAATGATCCTCCGACTAATCTCATTACACTTGCTCCCTGGAAGATTGTTTCCTTTCCGCTGGGTGGGAAGCACTGCCCTCATTGCCCTCCCAGAAGGGAAGCAATGATCCACAAAAGAAAGCTCTCCTCATTTATTTCTCCCCTTTATATGACAGGGAGAATATCTGAGACGATCTTTCTTCTCCTTCAGGCTTATTTCAAATCACTCCTAGTCATCTGAAATCTGTAAAATACTTTGAGAAACTGCATCTTATACATGCTTATAGATCCTTATCAACAACTCTGGAAGCCAGCTAACCTGTGGGTATATGCACAACCTTGTCCAGATGTAGGCTCTCTACAACCTCCTACCAAGGAGGCCGGGCATGAGCCAGCTCCAATCTGAAAGGGAGATTACCATGCTACCTTGTCACTCTTGGTTACTGCTGGCCAGTAATGACCTCCAAGTTATATTTCATATCTTGCAAACTCCCTCTGAAAATCCTCTGTTTGCTACTGCTGTGCATCTGTTTGGATGTGCCTTTGGCATTTGACTTGCATACTAAGGCTCATTGCTCAGCTCTGTTTCCTCAATAATAAGAAGAGATTACCCATGCTGAGATTTCAAATGCTGGGGCTAATCAAGGACCAGTGGCACTGCCACTAAGCCCTCATCAAGTTGCGGCCCAGTGTACCCATCTCATAAATCTGGTCAAAGGGCTTGGACACATAACTTGATGGCCAAATAGAAATATCCAAAAGATGGCCCAAACGACTACTCACAAACTATTTTGCATGAAACACAGGATCCTCAGTCATGTTCTTTGAAACCCTCCTCTCTGAAGCTAGAAAATGCTCTTGCACCAAGGAAAGGGCTAGTGCTACCCAGCGCGAAGCATTTCAGCCTACTACAGTGTTGGCTCACCACTGGGTTAGCAACCTACAGAGAGTTTATAAGTTTGAGCCTCTGCTACTTCTACAGTCAAATTATTTTTCTGTCTTCAATACAAAGCCTGCCCAGCTTGCTGTCTCTACTGCAACGGCTTCATTCTAGTGACAGAGAGCTAATCATTTGGCCACCAGACTCCCTTGTAAAACTCTGCCAAGATACAGCAGGAACTGTCATAGACATTCTTGATTAAAATTTTGTTTGAAAATTAATCTATCTGCAAAAGCCTGTCAGACACAGCTATTCACTACATGCTTCCAATCACTTGTTTACGCAGAGCCCCCCTTTTCTCCCTGGCTCTAATTTATACATAACAGTAGTTAGAGGCTCTATAAAGCTGAAAAAGAATTCATGACAATAGCACTACTAAGGGCAAATCAAGGAGGGCAGCCAGATACAACATCCCTTTAGGTAAATGGGAGTTGTACCTATAAAGGTCAGCTTTAACTCTGTCTTAATCCTCACGTACTGAATACAGGCTTTCTATAATGTTCACCATTTCCATTTTTAGAACGAATGGGTCAGAGTCTCTTTTAGATCACTCCTGGGCTGTGACTAGACCCTGCAGGATTCAGTCTCAGAATAATCTAGATAGAACTGCGCTTTGTGTGCTACTACTTTTTAAAGCTGCTGCTTTTTTACAGCTGTAAAACCATTCCATAAACCAAACCCCTATTCATGCTAAACATAATCATAGAATCATTAAGGTTGGAAGAGACCTCTTAAGATCATCAAGTCCAACCGTCAACCCAACACCACCATGCCCACTAAACCATGTCCCTAAGCGCCTCATCTACACGTCTTTTAAATACCTCCAGGGATGGGGACTCAACCACTTCCCTGGGCAGCCTCTTCCAATGTTCAACCACTCCTTCAGTAAAGACATTTTTCCTCACATCAGCTTTGCAGAGAAGAAAGCAGAGAATGAAAACAGAGAAAAATTGTTTCATGGGAGAAGCAATAGCAAGTCAAAAGCAAAATCCAATGGACTTTGTTTAAGGCTACATTAAACAGAAATTCAAGACTGATTAAAAATGAGAACAGTACAACGATGAACATTTTTACTTATTTTTTCTCCTCAGGAATTTTTAGATAAATCTCAAACATTTAAATATATACTGAAAGTATAAAAAAGGGTCTAATAACTGCATTCCCGAAGAATGGGATCTAATGTGATAATGGAAAGTCTAACCTCTTTTCAGCTGAGCTGAGATTCCAATTTTCTGCATCACTAGCAACAATAATGTTACACAAACAGTGTTCAATCATTAAATTAATTCCCATTAAATCAATGTCCTTAAAGGCCAAACAGTCCTTTAATAATTACCTGATTAAAATGATGTTAGCATAACATATTAGTTATAGTATATTTATAATTCCCTTCCCAACAATAAATCGTTTCTTTCCACCCATCTTGCTGAAATGGCGACGATGAGACAAAAGTTGGAAAGGGAAGCATGTCATATCACCACGTAGCAAATGGCTGTGGTCTAGCCTCTCCTGGTATCGGTGATACTTCAAGAACATATATTAATCAGATTTGCATTTCTATTATGTAGTATTTACAGTATGAGTCTTCAAGAGCTACAGGAATTAATTCCTGGCTTTTAAGCCTAGACCCACAAAATAAATGACTTATTTAAGATATTAGCAACTTTGCAGTGGTCAAATTCCATCTTTCTGCAGAATTAGCAAAATATGACGTTTTCAACTGAAAATCAAAGCGCATCATAGATAAAAGAAAATGTTACAAATATTAGCATGCGGTAATTTAATGCCAATACATCGTAGTGACTTGTGCAACATAATTACACAGACACAGGGGATGGACAGAGTTTACAGTGCTTCTAAAAGTTCTGGAAAATGTATCATAAAAGTGTATTTCATTTTTCTCTTCTGCTGTCATTACAAAAGAAGAGTAATGACTGCAGATAAAGTTTGAAAATGGAGGCGTCTATTTGTATTTGCTGAAGTTACTGGGAGCTCTTACATGAAGCATTACTACACTTATACTACACATATCCAGATGCCGAAATATCATGCAAGTCTTGATATTTGAAAGTAAATCTTTTGATTGCTATAACTATGACCAGATTGGAACTGTGAGGCTTGCTGCCCACCTCTGATGAATAAGTTGGCCAAAATCTCTCGTATTATTGCTGCTGAAATGCATTGTTTTATCAGAAGACTTAGCAGGTTTCAAATTTAATTTTGGTGTTACCAAACACAGTACCATTCCATTCCATAATCATAAATAATTGTGCAATAAGCCTAGCAATTTTACCAACAGCTGTTTGCTCAAAAGAAGCTCTGACCAGATAATCTTTTGTTGCCACTTTTACAACATAGGACAACAATTTTACATGATATAATTATAAACATACACACATGTGGAGGCAAACACAGACTAGAGCTCAACATGCATGTCTAACAAACACAAGTTGCTTCTGGGCATCCTCTTCTATACGGATGTGCACTTTTAAGATTGCGCCTGACTGCATGCCCATATAAAGGCACTATTTGCAGCCACTGTGAATGCATCAAAATTATATATGCTAGCTATTATTTTAGAGAATATTGTCACCTAATCTTACCAAATAACGTTGCACACTGGCAACCTTCCGATTAGATATCAAGAGATGCTAAGACCCAGTTTCCCTATTACTAATGGCTGGAAATAAATGCTCTAAAGCCTCAAACAATCAACCACAATGATCATCTATGGTACACATTCATAAGTGGCTAAGAAGCTAACTGTCACATACAGTTTGCATAGTGGTGGCCTTTCCATAGACTACTGACAGTGTTGTACATAGTACCTTCTGGGATGGCAAAAAGAACTCTGCACAGCAGACTGAAAACAGGCCATCTGTACATACAATTAACATTAAACTGAACAATGTCATTAATGAGGCATTAAAGTGCTGCTTTAGCTAAAAGCCTGTCACAAGGGAGAAAGAGTCCCCTTTGGCTGAAACTGAGTGACTATGAACCAAGCAAAACAAAAGACAATGCAGTGAGATCATACGGACAAACAATAATTCCAGTAAAGCCTCCGCATCTTTTGACAGGTACTTTTCTCCACCATCTTTTTTTTTACCTCTACACAGCTCTGTGACTCCAGATTTTTGGGGTGAAGGGAATTTTTTAAAAAGATCACATACTGAAAGATAGTTTTTCGCTTGAACTTTCAAAGTATCATAATACTTTATCAATCTGTTCTTGCAAGATTTCCAAGCATCCGTCATCACAGAGTGGCACCTGACTACTTCAGAGGCAAGTGAATCGCAGACATCTCAGAAACATTAGTTCCGTTTTCATGTCACTAATTCTAGTTATCCTTTAATTTTCAGAGTGCTTCTCTGCAATGAACTCCTAACCTTATGGAATTCAATCATCACTAATGCAGGAGCTCTAATTATGTTCCTAAATAACACATTTTAAAATTTAGACTAAAATTCCACTTCAGGTACATCCTGTAATGTTGTTAGCACAGTGATCTCTAAAACTCAGATAACCTAAAGTAATACTATGACAGTTCATAATGAACAGAGGAAAGAAGAAAACCCTCATCCTTTTAAGTTTCACTGAGAATAATGCTATAATGTCATTTATTGATCAAAATCACCAATACAATTGCTTACGTTTGAAAGTTGAATAGCCTGTTTTTTACTGCACATCAGCTATCACCCTGCTTAAGATCACGACTCAGATTTGTTAGAAGTGACTTCAAAGATGACTTTACTGGATAGCGAGGATTTTCCTCTTTGGGGATAGATATAGAAATGAAAGAAGCTATTGTAAGGATGGAATACATGCTTATACCTAAACATGTTCTATTAGTAAGTATGTCTAGGCATGAACAACAAACACACCCACTCAACAGATTTATTATCACCGTTCCTTAACAGCCTGTTTGCATAAGATTTTCTGTCTTTCCCCTTCACTGTTATCTATTCTATCCTAGTGTGGGGGAAGCAGACTTTTCAGTCAAAACCACACGTGTTCCTTCATCTCAGTTTTTGTCTGGTAGATGAGGTATCGCACATTTTTAACCCAACACCATCTCACTGAGTTCAAAAGCACTGAAAAGGTAAAGTCCTGCTTTATGATCTCTCCCTCCCCTACTGACACTGGAAGAATAAAAATTAAGCAGCAGGATGTTTCTACGCTGGGATGCTGCTATAGTGAAGGCAATCCCCTTAATTTGCATGCTGGGAAGCTGACTAAATTAAAAATAGAAATAAAAAACCCAACAGCTCTCATTTTCCCATATTTGCTGAGAATGGACCTTCCTCTCAGCAATCAGGGAAAGCAATGGGTTGGTTAACTTAATCAAAAGATTCATTTGGTATCATTATTTGCTTCCTTTCGATATTAATTCTGGCCTACTCCTTTTATACACATTTTAATCTTAGAAGAGGTCTGAGGAAAAAAAATCTCAACAGCTGAAGAAGGAAGACTTTCCTGTCAGCAGCTTCAAAACCTCTTTGCCACTCCTGCCTTTACAGTTTGCAGGCAATTTTCCTGGCACCTACCCACCAGCTGGTGTTACGAAGAGTCGCATGGGTGGATACAGCTATGGCACAGCTGTTGCAGAGGAGGGACTCCCCGCAGACCAGAAAAGCAATGGAAAACTACCATGGGTTCCCCTCTAAACCCATGTTCATCTGGTGCCTTGGATATCCTCCACTGAAAAAGGCTGTTCAGTTTGTAGACGAAATTGCTGTCATCCAAGCAGAGGGGCAGTATTTTTAATAAAGCTAAAACTAATTTCTCACTTCCTCCCTACCTTAAACAGCCAAAATTGCCAACTTAAGTGTAAGATTCTGTGCAGGAAAATCAAACAGCAGGACAAGTAAGGCTTGCCTCTTCAGCTTCTAAACATCTTTGCAGATAAAAATGTGGGTTACAGTCCTCCTCCATGCAAGAAACTTTCAGTTCCTGGCTAAACTGTTCTTCCTTGTTTCCTCAATTAAATATATATTATACACAGGTGAACTCCGAAAAGTCAAAACTGATTACTTAATCTCAATCTAACTTACCCATTCTTTACCCAAATATAGTATAAACTCATATCAGAAATCATAACAATTAAAGAAACTGTTCTGAGTAAAATATTCACCTTAGGATGCTTTTGAAAGAAAGATGGATAGATGCCACAGATGTCTAATTCTACTTTCCCTTTTGCCTCATTTGGTCTTGATCAGCATTTATACCATAGCCAGACAGACATTACCTTCTCACGGTCAATTAATCAGACTTGGAGCTAGTCCTAGGGGAATGAAGGTGGTTTTTGGGCTTTCACACCGCCATTCGTTCTCCACCTCCTCACAGAAGGTGTGTCAGACACATCTCCTCTAAATATACTGCCTCATGTACCCAGTGCTATTATTCAAGCAAGCAGGTGCACATAAGATATAGAAATCCATTATTTTAGATGCCTCTGAGGACTGCCTGAGTCTTAACTTCAATTTAGGGGAAAATCCAAGCATATCCCCTGGCAGTTTAATGCTAGTGATATCAATATTGCTGCAAACAAATGCTCATACTACTGAACATTTTACTTGGAGCATGGTTATTCCTTGGAATTACATTTTCAAAAGAGAGAATCAAATAAACCTCTGAAAGTGTTATGCACATAAAGCTACATCCAGTGTTTGCAAATGTGTACTGTATACATGACAATAATTCTCAGGATATGTTGTCAGTTCCAGTGGTCACCTGTAGTTTCAAACACATTTGAGACAGAAACAATTGCCAAAATTTAGTTATTTTTTGATGCTGTCAAGAGGGCTGGCCAAATCATTGAGACATGCGGAAAAAGAGCATGGGTACCACAGGGCTGCAGTACCTCTTTCAGAGAGATGACTTTATGAAGGTACACAGACATACTAATATGCAAGCCTAGATTTAAAATAATAAAATGAGAATTTGGGGGTTTCATGTTTAAAGGTGGAACTATAATCTCACAAATATAGCTGCTGGTGTATGTGCTAGAAAGACATGGAGACTGGTTTGATTCCTAACGTGTTTGGTATCTGCCTTTCATTTTCCCAGCTTAGTGCTTGTGCATTTTAGGCTCAGCAAGTCTGTTCCCCTTGTTACAGGAATATGTCCAGACCTGGCAATTAGCTTGAAGAACAATTAAAATTGTTAATTAATGAGACTGGCACTTAAGTCTTCCTCTCTATCAGAAGATATAAAAAACATGTTTTTATGAAAGAAGATAGGTAATCTTTCCATTTTACAACTGAGAACTGATATAGATTCATAGAATCACAGAATAGCTTGGGTCGGAAGGGACCTCTAAAGGTCATCTAGTCCAACCCCCCTGCCGTGGGCAGGGACATCTTCAACTAGATCAGGTTCCTCAGAGCCCCATCCAACCTGACCTGGAATGTTGCCAGGGATGGGGCATCCACCACCTCTCTGGGCAACCTGTTCCAGTGTTTCACCACCCTCAGCATAAAAAATTTCTGCCTTACATCTAGTCTACATCTATCCCCCTTTAGTTCAATGCCATTCCCCCTTGTCCTGTCACAACAGACCCTGCTAAAAAGTTTGTCCCCATCTTTTTTATAAGCCCCCTTTTAAGTACTGA
>NW_008825271.1:822659-823651 GCF_000699105.1 Pygoscelis adeliae
TGGCTCCTCTACCACTTGGAGAAGGAAGTTATCATCGACATATTCCAGGAACCTCCCGGATTCCTTATGCCTTGCCATGTTGTCCCTCCAACAGATGTTGGGGTGGTTGAAGTACCCCATGAGGACCAGGGCTTGTGAGCATGAGGCTGCTCCTCTCTGTCTATAGAGGGCCTCATCTGCTCGGGTCTTCTTGGTCAGGTGGCCTGTAGCAGACCCCCACCGTAATGTCACCTGTCCCTTTCATTCCCTTTAATTCTGACCCACAAGCTCTGGGTCAGCTCCTCATCCATCCCCAGGCAGAGCTCCATGCACTCCAGCTGGTCCTTGACATAGAGGGTGACACCCCCTCCCCATCTCCCCTGCCTGTCCTTCCTAAAGAGCCTGTATCCCTCCATCCCAACACTCCAATCATAGGAGCCATCCCACCATGTCTCCGTGATGCCAATAAGGTCGTAGCCCTGCAGGTGTGCCAACACTCCAATCATAGGAGCCATCCCACCATGTCTCCATGATGCCAATATGGTCATAGCCCTGCAGGCGTGCGCACGTCTCTAACTCCCCTTGCTTATTCCCCATGCTACGTGTGTTTGCATAGAGGCATTTAAGTTGGGCCCCCGATGACGCTGTCTTACTGGCTGGAGTTCCTTTGTGCTGCTCTTTAGGTGCTCTCCTGCTGACCTGGGTTCCTAATATACAAGATATTAAATGAAATTTCTATGGACAGCCAGCAGATCAGATGCAGAATCCAAATTCGGAACTAGGTCTTAGTCCTAAAGCCTTTATACTGGATCTTTTTTGATATACTAAACTTAAAAAATAATTAGGTTTCACCACTAAATATTGCATGTGAAGATAGAATTGATTTCTAACACATTTTTTTTTCAAAATGCTTTTAGAATTTTCCCCTAAATATTAAATACATAGAGATTGGTGTACAGTTAATTAAGAGAAAATATCAAGAGAAAAATACGTTGTTAGAGCATAATGGTTTC
>NW_008825271.1:823695-842429 GCF_000699105.1 Pygoscelis adeliae
ATTTATTAAGCAACAGCACGCTCCAGGCAGTGCATTTCAGGAGGATTATATCACGCCTTGGGTGGTAATACAAGGAACAAGACTGAGAAGTCTGAGCAGCTTTAACCATCCGAGAAGTATTATAATGACTTAGAAGTGCCAAGGCTTGGAGTCTGTTTTATTGCTCTTATGAAATGTAATTTAAATAAGGCAAACAGTAATATTTGCTCATTTACTGGGCATTATGAACATAATTGGCCATTACTGACACCACTGATAACCAATCAACACCTCCAGTTGTGACCAGCATTTTAAACTAACTAAAACATAAGGGGATAAAAAAATGGCCTACCAGTGATGCTTTCACATCATTCATTTCATAACTTTGCTAGGTTAAGCAAGAGTATTAAGATCTCTGAAGAAAATAATACTTTTGCAGGTAATACTTTAAGCACCTGTTATCCTATGGTCAAACCCTATTTATAAAACCATAATGAATGTTTGTTTTGTTGCAATCACTGAGAAGTGATTAAATCTTGAATGTTTCAGCCATTTTAAAGATATTTCCTGTTATAGCAAAAAAAAAAAAAATCATCTGCCTGGTTCTCTTTCTTACAGACATTTCCAAGTGAAACAGAGCTTTGCATCTTCACCTGCATAATCTAAAATTCTGCCAGCCCAGTTCAGAAATACCTCCTCTTACAGAAAAATTCAAAGAAAAATGAAAAGTGTAAGAGAGACAAAGTCTTTCTATTGTGTCTTTTATATTAAACACAAAACATTGTCATTTTCTATATAATTTCATTATTTTGTCTACACTCAGTTCAATTCTATCAAACTGAGTAAACTTATCACTGTATTCTGAAGCAAAATTTGAGAGGCTGCTCTCAAAATAAAATCCTCTAGAACATTCCTCTGCAAGTTCTTGGTAAAAATTATGCAGCATTTCACCTGTCTCAAAAAACGATCTATTATACAAAAAGGGTTGGGAATAACTCTAAATCCTGAACTTCTGTTTCTTAAATCATTGGGTTTCTCCAGTAATGGTGAAAGCAGAGTGCTCTCTAGAGTATTTCATAACAAGAGCCCATAAAGTAGTGGGAAGCTAATAGAAAACCTTCAGGAGATTAAACTAAGTTCTCAGCAAGTATAAATAGACATTATGCCATTGCAGTGAGTTGATTCACTTAATCTCGATGAAGTTTTTAGTAAAGTTTTTAGTAAACCCAATATCCTCTCTGAGACAGTTCTTTGGTCCCTGTTCATATGGCAGATTTTCAACACTGGCATGTTCTAATGAGGGCAAAATTTGAGGGAATAGCAACAATACCAGGGCTGAAGAGAAAGAAAAATGTGGTTGTACAGAATAGCACAAAAGTTGAGCAAAGACTGGCCTCCAAGCAGGGCCACCTAAAGCCAGTTGCCTAGGACCATGTCCAGATGACTTTTGAATATCTCCAAGGATAGAGACTCCACAACCTCCCCGGGCAACCTGTGCCAGTGCTCAGTCAGCTGGGTGACCCCCAGAATGCACTGGTGCATGGGGTTGTTCCTCCCCAGGGGTAGGACTTTGAACTTCTCTCTGTTGAGCTTTGTTGAATATATAATAGAGGCCTGGGGAAGAGCCAAGTCAATGGGGAAGAGCAGGAGCAGCAGGACCAGTGGGGTCATGAGTGATCCCCAAGAAGAAAGCTACAGCAATGGTGACCACCAGCTGCAGTGTAAGGTAGGCAGAGAGCAAAACCTGCGAGGAGTGGATTGAGAAGCCAAGGGGAAATATGGAGGGAGGGAGAGAGGAAACTCCACTGAAAAGGAAATCTTAACAGCATTTTCTGTCCAACTGGCAAAAGCTAATTTTGAAAAGAAGCAAAATACAGAGCTTTTGCCACTTAGTTTTCTAAGATGAGCAAGTGGAAAAGAACAAATTCAGAAGCCAAGACGCTAAATTTCAGCATAACTGAAATCCTCCACAGACTGAATGTACGAATTTGCTTCATCTTTAGATGTAAACAAACAGCTCAGACATAACAGATGTGCGTTACAGAATCTCATGCCTGGATGAGTAGTTCAGAGTCAGAAGCATTTGTTTTTAATATAACCCACAGCACTTCATGGCCAAGATCACCAAAAAGTCTCTGCCTTCTTAGTGGTCACAGTATATTGCAGATTCAGTGGGTATATCGGGTAGTAAGACAAAGCATTTTGATGCACTGGCCATCATTTTTTGTTTAAATGAAGGGCTTGAGTACAGAATAAAAAAACCCACTTTGCAGTTTATACACTTTTATATTAATTGAGCCCCCCCAGTTACATTGCAGCTCTATCCTCAGAATTGTCTCTTCTAATCAAAAATCGCATGTATCTTAAAATTACAAAAATAACATATATAAATACATACACACTGATCTCTGTAATGAATGAACATAAAATTAAAAGGGCAACTAAGAGAAAATATACTTCTATATTATGAGAGTCTCAAAATGGTACCTAGACTGGTCACTCCAACATGGGGAAAAAAGAAATTGAAAGCCAAGTTCAAGACCTAAGTTTAAATGATATAAGAAACAGTGACACTAAGTTTCAGTCTATTTTTAAGGAAACAATTAAAAATACTTAAATTTTGCTAGTGAGTATGACAGTAATCATAGACCTGCCTTAAAAACTATTGGAATGGTCTGTGCTGACTCTAGTCTACAGACAATGACACAGTATTTTTCTCTGATGTTTCAAAAATTGCAAAAGGTTAAAACTTGTTAATAGAATTTGGTCAGAACATCAGAGTCAAGGCTGAAAGAAAATATGAAGTGACACAGTGGACTGAAGCTACTTGCTAAAATCTGCAAAGTTTTTAACTATTTCTGAAGAAACAAGCAAAACAAGTCCTTTCTGTTTCAATCAAAATAGGTTATGAGTTTCCTTGAAGAGTGGCTCGTATTTTTGCACCAAAGGCCTCTTTGTCTTCAGAGCCGTGACAGGTCTGGAGCCAGCCTGTGTGCTTGCAAATCTTTCCTCTAGCTAGAGGAAAGAAAGAGAAGACGACACCAGAATGCGCTCGCTAGCCCCAAACAAAGAATCCAGCACTATCAAAGCACCAACAATCCCTGGTTCATGCTGCTTTGTTTCTCTCAGTGCAGGATATAAAAGCATCTTTGGCTGTATGTTTTGATAACAGAAATGAGTATCTTGTCATGTTTTAAATCAGCAGCTGAAAGACTTCTTAAGTGAACGTGACAGTATTTGAAATGTTCCATGCTACCACACTTAAGACACACCAATCACAATTAATAGCAACAGATTTGCTATTCCAAAACAAATAAAACCTGCAGAGTTTTTCTGCTGAATGAAGAGCTGATGAGTGAAAACAGAAGCAAAATTACCACAATAGCCAGTTAGCCTGTCAATGGAAATTACTTTCCTTTGTCTGATTTCACAAGGGTTAGTAAACAATAACGCTTCAGCTAATATAGTTTTTGTTATATTCAAATTGAATGTGAAATACAGGCTGACATTATAAATGGATCTCTTACTCTTTTGTGCTGGATTTCTGAGGTCTTCCGAGTCTTTATGTTTAAATTGGTCTGTAAGTTTCATATATTTTGGTATCAACCCTATTAAATTTGTGTCATTTTTCCTTCTAGCAAATTAAGGACTGTCCTCTTGTTGTTTGAAGGAGAGATGTATCTATAGCTTCCTCTCACTCAGTAGGAACCAAGTGAACATTTTATATTATTCTAGTGGATAGAGTGTGCTGAAAATCCACTTGGTAGGGTGGCAAGATCTCTCTCCCTGCAAATAAATGCCTCTCACTTTCCAAATTCTGTGAACTTCTTTTTCTGAAATCCCACAACAGTTTTGGTGCTCCCAGCTGCCGTGTCCCACCAGCAGGTTTTACTAATATTGAGTTGCACCTTATGACCCTCTTACCATGGGGAGTGGATGCAGATCTCCTTGAGCAAATTCCTTTTCTTTGCTTTTTCCAGTAAATTCTGCTTTTTTGTCATCTGGTCCCACTTCTTTTAATCTAATTTCTTTCTCATCTTCATGCTTAATTCAAGGCTTCCCTCTAAGCCCTCCTCAAGCACTCATTTTTACTGACTGGTCAGAAAAACCTTTTCTTTCTAAGCTAACTGAGAATGTATTGAAGAGCTCCCTTGCAGGCTACTACTCTGGACCTATGACTTAGGAAACTTCGGGACACTGGGCAACACAGGCTTACTTGGACAGACATAAGGCAAACAATTCAGATAATAATTCATGAGACTGAAGTGTGTGATTAAACTAGCTTTGCCTCCTTTAAACCTTTGCTGGGCAGTCTCCTATAAAGCTTTTCGGGACTAATGATGCTGGGAGTACAGCAGGGATGCTAAGGCTAATACCAAGCAATAAACCTATGTAAAATTACTCGCATTCATGCAGTAAGGAAACTAATTCACTGGTTTTAACCTAACAGGCAGACAGATGTAATGAGTCTAGTTCTGTAACGGACCAACTGCTCTCTCACAGTTGGATTCCCTGAACAGTTACACTCGGAATATTTTGGACAGAAAGAAAACTTTATAAACCTACCCACATACATTCAAAAAACTTTTGCAGCTCTCAGCTGGCTCTGAAGTCTTTGGTTTTCTTTAAAAAAAAATCCACAACAAACATGAAACAGTATCTTCAGCTTTCCTCAGCTGGCCATCACTGCTCAATGCAAACGATAATTTTAAAAATAAAGTCTCTAGGTCAATGTGTTTAAAATCATACCTCTTGTGGAAATTGTCAAATTCAGCTTTTCTTCTTTTTTGGATGGTGGTGTTAATTTAGCTTTTTTCCCTTCTAGGAGTTTCATGCTTGATTTTCATGCATACCTTTAGCTTTTATGGATGTAATCTGATTGTTTCTAACAGGGAATAATGTAATTTCCAAATTACATGTTGCCAGTGTTACATAATGATGATGCTTTTACCTACAGCGTTCCATCCAAATTCATGGTTAAAATCCAAAAAACTATCTGGGAGTTTTGAGGCTGCAGTGGCCGTGGCTCTTTGTAGAGCAGATGCTCTGTGCAATTACAAATAGGTGTACCTGCAGTGCCAGTAGTTACTGACGAACAATTACATGGATATGCCAGAAGGTATTCCTTCTGTTTTGCTGTCAACTGTTATTATCGAAATCTTTGTTCTCATATGAAGCTGTATTTTCTGATTCCACTTTGCATTACAA
The DNA here is from genome assembly GCF_000699105.1 of Pygoscelis adeliae. Classification (NCBI taxonomy): domain Eukaryota; kingdom Metazoa; phylum Chordata; class Aves; order Sphenisciformes; family Spheniscidae; genus Pygoscelis; species Pygoscelis adeliae. The sequence continues at coordinate 828,883 of NW_008825271.1, forward strand.
CCCTAATTTGTAGACCAGAATCTTAAGTAGTATATACCAAGCCAAGATCTGTAGTCCCTGATGCCTTTAGGATGCATGGTTAAAGCTCTGCCAGAAGAGGGAGATTGTGAAGGACTTGGGAATATAAACAGAACTGGGGAATGGGCTGGGCTACACCAGATGCTAGAAGGGGTTGAGAGCATCCAGGAAGGCCAGAGAAGGTTGAGTCTAAACATTATATAGGAAAATTGAGATAAATCAGAAGAGGGAGGAAAGAATATCAGACACAATAAGACCATTTAGCACTGGCGGCTAATCTAAACTTAGTTCAAAAGCTAAATCCCAACATTTTCTGTCTGACTGCATAAGAACACAGCACTCACATTAACGATGAATAATTCTCCAGCAGATGATGAGAAATACTTTTTTTTCCCCCGAGAAAAATTATCTTTCTCTAATTAGACAACTACAAATCAAAACAAGCTAGCATGTAGTGCTCTGAACTTCTCACGGTTCCCACACTGGGCAGCCAAATGTCTTAGAAACCTTAGAGCACAAGGCTTTCCAGTGCTTCCAGTCCCTTGTGGGCTGTGGGAGGGATGCAGGGAAGAGGAAGGTCTCTATAGCAACGGGGAGGACATACAGGTTTTCTCTCGGAGGCAGTCTCCCTCTGTCTCTTACCTTGTTGCACAAAGGACCCATACACAAACCACATGGAGTTGTAGAGGGTTGTGGAGGTCATGGATCCCATCTGAAGGCGCGGGGGGTTGAGCCAGTTCAAAAGGTAGACCAGTAGCCCTACTAACAGCACAGTGCCAGCTATGCATGCCCACAGGGAGAGGTCAAATGGCGCCAAGCAGGCAAACATGTCCACTGTCTTCTCTGCCTTTCGAAGCAGCACGCCCACTGAGTAGTCCATGTAACGCGTTGTGAAGTCCACCACATTTTCCCTGTCGGGGGTGATGGTTAGGGCAGAGATGCCTATATCAGCTCTCTGAGGAAAGAGGGAGAGAGAACAACATGCATAAGTAGGAGCTACAGAAAAGATCTTTGTTCCTCTGTGATTTATAGCAGCTAAACTTATGGAGAAGCAGATGCCAAGGCCAATGTCTTAAGCATCGTACATGTAAACACAGAAATGTGACTAAGGCTTGAACAGAATAGCTGTACCACGTGTCTTAGTTTCTGCAAGCAAACCTCACTTTGTGGACTTGAGCACATTAGCTCTCCACATTGTTTTTTTCCAAGGAATCAAAATACTTCAAATACAGATAACAGCTGGAATAAATCTCCTTCTGGTCATTTTTATCGGCCTGGCTTACTGAAGCCACCATTGTCATTGTGGCAAAAGGCAGACCTTGTGTATAGCATTTCCAATCAGAGGAAATTAGCTGCCTGACAGAGCCACATGATATCCAACACTTTGATGACATGATGATCATGACAAAGGGCTACCGCACGATAAAGGGCATCTCATATATCCTGGGATTTTGGGGCACTTGGAATTCTGGAAAACATCAATTTCGGCTGCAGAGTCTGAAGTGCAGAAAAGCAGATATTCCACACAGTTCCTTTACTATTTATTCCTCTATATCCTCCTGCTAAGCAATTCCTCTCTATGCCAATCTGTCCTGCAGCTACCTTGGACTTCCTTTGTGCCATTTACATTTTTTGTAATTTAAAGAACCCATTTCAGATGAGAAGAGGATGAATAACTTTCCTTGCTCTCATCATTGTATTTCGCAGCATGTCTGGGTATTAGGTCTCCAGAGACACCAGGCACAACTACAGCAGGTGCTATTTTACTTTTCACAAGTACAATTAGAACTGCAGTGAAAACAAGAAAGGGTATTTAAAGCAGACACGGTAACACCATTTAAAAAAGCCCAAATACTGAAAAAAAGACTATAAATTCTAGATATTTTAATATGAAAAAGAGTACTTAAAACACTTTAAGCTGCTACTAGTTTGATTTAATCCATTTCTGTTCTGCCCAAAGCAGTGTGTGATCCTTTGGAAGAGGATGAGGAGAGCACAAAGGCTTGAAAGTCTCAGTACTATGTCAAATTTTATTAACTCTCTTGAATTTCTTTCTTCTTGCCCGAAGAAAGCAGAGATTACTAGCTCCTTAGAAATGTGATGTGAAATATTAACTGGGAAGGTGTGGCAGCTGAAATTGATTAGAATCAAATTTGCAAATCATCTCTTTTAATACTATGTTCAAAACACTCTGCAGCCCATGGTACAAACATACTTTTAATCACAGTGCACTGAAGACTTCGGTTTAAATGGTGTTACTTTAACTTTATATTAACCGTTCACTGGCTTGAGAAAGTGGCAGAAGATAGCTGGAGGCTGATGATTTGGGCAAAAAAAGTGTTTGAAAATATTGATTTGCTTAAAAGCCATGAATTAGAGCTTCAGCTTTAATTTGTGGTTTAGATTCTCTAGCGCCTTAAGTGAAGCTGTGTTGATGTGCATAGCTGAAAGCATGGCTTCATGAATTCACTTCATGTCCCTTCCTAACAATTTTTTGTGAGTGATGATTAACTGCCCTTTGCCCATGGGCAGCAGCAAACTCAGTCAGTAATCCAAGTAAAAATTTCATCAGAATTGTCCATGGAAACATTCAGATCATCTGAGTCTCTATCCTCTGATTATCAAACTTCTGGTCAACAAGTGACTCGAATGATTCAAAGTATCTGCTAATGGTTAAGTCCTAACTCCAGTGAGCAAGCTGCAAAGCAGTCATCATTTGAACTGTTTCCTACAACTGTGAATATAAATGTATTTTTAAAATAATTTACAAATATGAAGTCCAATGCTCTATACCAATAGTTGTCAAACAGGAAAATATGGTTATATTTAATGAATAAGGGTTGTTTTGGGTTTTTTTCCTGAACATATATCAGAAAGTGAAATAGGAATTCAGCGTTAAAGGAGGACACATAGAAACAAAAAGTCCTAGACCTAGCCCCTGCTGTTTAACTTTAGCTGTATTATTAATTATCAGCGTGTTACTAAAATACTTCCCTACCACACTAGATTATTGTGAGGTGCTAATTCAAGTTGTATTTGTAAGATGTTTAAAGATTCTCCATTGAAAAGCAATATAAATAAGTAAAGATACTTCTACCAAATAATAGATTACTGTACGACTGAATGACTAATAGAATTTTTTGTGTTTTTTTCCCCTTTTTCAAAAGAGAAACACATTTCTCCATGAAATACATTGAAGGGCATTGCATGAAAAAGCGTAGTCTGTGGTATTTGTGGAAATACTGCTTCTATTTTACATCTCTGGGGAGTAGTCTCTCCAAATGCCCCAGCATTATGGTTCCACTCTGGTTATCAGTCAGCTATGACAGAGGAACAATGTTGTTCTAGTGGAAATGTTGCATTTCTTTTGTCATACTGCAGCAGCAATTGTGATACAATTATGTCTTGTGATTAAATAGTGGTAGTAAAGTGAAAAATAGAAAGGAGAGCGATAAGTCCTGACCTCTCAGTACTCCTGTGTTTAGCTGTTTAAAAAAAAAAAAAAAGGTTACACTGAAATATGACAACTCATATTCTTAACTTACTAAATTGAATCATAAACGCCAATTTACTGGAAAACTACCTGTTTAGCACAAAACCAAGCTTAGGCTTAACTTAAAAGTTGATCTACTGATGGCGGGCATTCTTAATTACATATAAATTCGGCCAACTTGTATCAAAATTGGAAGATGAAAAAAATTAAATGCTTGTCATTAACATGTCAGATTGGATCAGAGAAGACATCAGTTTGAAGTCAAGGTTCACTTAGTGCTTCTAGATAGAAAGGCAAATGCATGCAATTATGTCAATATTTAGATGTAAAGCTGCCAATCTGAATTATAAACATGTAAAACTCTCCACTCACAAAGTTTTCGCAGTGCCAAAATCAACCAACTATCAGCATCTTACATGTCTGTTTAACACATTTCTGATGAATGAAACTATCACTCCTGAAACTAACTAACTGGAAAAAACAGCAGAGGGCATTATTTTTCTTTACGTGACCTGCTTAGGACTTTATATTCATTAACAGCAGTTCTCCTGATGTCATTGTAGAGCAACATTACCAGAATCAGAAAATCCAAAATAAATGACCAAGTGGGTCTGATAGCATTGTTACTGGTGTCACAGAACCAGCTCGCTCATCAGCAAAGCCTAGGAATCCCTGAAATGCCCCTATGCTATTGCTTAAGCAAGCACATCTCATACACATAGAAAGCAATCTTATGATGATTCCTGAGGTTCATGATCAAGAACAGGAAAAATAAATGAATCTACTTTAAATTGCTCCTGTGAGGCCTTTCATTTTATCCATTTTCAATGTTAAATCAAGTTTCAACAAATGCTGGAAGCAATAAACCACAGTCCCACGTGTTACGCAGTTGTTAATATGGACATGCAAAAATTAATCACAGAGACATTTTTGCTCAAGTTAAACACACATACATCCAAATAATTCTCCTTTTACTCAGCTATTATTTTTTCTTCTCAATTTGTCCTCCCAGTATGCTTTCTTCCTTCCTATGCTACTCCCCTTAGGAAGATGCATTAAAAAAAGAGCCTTATAAGAGGCTTTTACTTGGCTTGCATTTTCTCTTAGAAATGTTTAGGCATGTATTTAGTTTTCCTTTTCTGATGGACCTAAGTGGAATCAGACAGTTTTCCCTATTCTATTTGCTTCCTGATGGCTCCTCATTGGAAAAAAATCCTAGCAATCAAGGTAGCATGGTGAAATGTGGGAAATAATGGTTGATGGATGTGAATATCACCGGGAAGTCCAGAGCCATGCTGGTAAGCCTACTGTCCTCTCCGAGAAGTGGCATGAGCCACTTTCTCTTGCCTGTCACACAGGCTCATCCCTCTGGTAATGTGGACTTGAGGACAACTAAAGGAAGCACTGTGAAAAGACACAGATAACTAACAGCACGAGAAAGATTTGCAGTAAAGCGCTGCTCCCCTGAGGTGGTTTTAGCCTCTCCACAGAAAGCTGCTGCTCTCTGAACTAATCATGTTTGTGAGCTGAAGCTCTGCAGGATGCACTGAAAGCTCCGGTCATTTGACAGGAGAGGGGCAAGAGCACCACGTGCCTCTCTCAAAGAGCATTTATCCTCTGTAGACGTTCTGGTTCAGGTGCTCAGCAAACAAAGCTTTCCATAGCATGGTTACATTCAGTTTATTTTGGCAGGAGAAGGTGTATGGAGCAAGGGTGTACCTAGGTCTTGACAACTGAAGAAGGGGAGGCTTGAATCAGTTTCCAAATTCAAACTGAAGACCAGTTGCTTTGACCTTCTGATTCCAGCTCCTATTTTAGCAGCCAACAGGGACCTTGTCTTCAAAGCTGGAACAGGGTGAACTTGGCATAATCTCACGTCTGCGAGGCCAGCTGTGGACGTAGGGCATGTACTTGGCACTGCAGGGCTTCTGCCCTGAACTGCAGTCCAAGCAGAGCTGCTGCAAACGGGAGCAGCCCGAGGCTGCCTCACTGATACCAGGACCTGCATCAGAGCCTGCGGCACACTGAATCAGGTTAATGCAAACAGCATATGTTGATCTTGAACACAGAAATTATGTGCTTGCTACAGCAACTGCCATTTCATATGGCACATCATCTGTAGCGGCCACAGGCATCCTTCTCAATGAGATGCACTTAAAAAGAGAAGGCAGCTATTTTCCATTACCCTTGAGTGGGACTTGTCTTTTGCAGGAATACATTGTTCCCCACTCATTTCTGGCTCATGCACCAACAGGCAAAGAGCACTCCCTGTTTCAGGATTTCCTCCATATGTTGGCCAGACTATCACGTAAGACTTGCTTGGGAAAACAAGGAAACACTCTGTTTGAAACAGGTTAGACCTTTAATTTAAAACTATTCTGTACTCCTTTGCTTCCCCTTACAAAGTTGCCAAGCAGATAGATATTTGAGTTCTGGGAGCAGAACTCAGTTCACCGTAAAAAAGAAAGCAGCCTTTCAAGAACAGCTTGCACTTGGTAAGGGGTAGATACACACTGGCTGCTTGCCCAGAGGTTCTCTTTTGCCTTAAGAGGGACAGAGAATGGGAGAGAGGGACACAGTGAAACTTCACTGTCAATTATATAAGGGGTAAGGAAGATAAAAAATTATACACTGCCATAGTATTTGGAAAACACGTTTTTTGAATTCTGAATGCAGTTCCATTAACTCTTCATACTTTCTAACTGTACAGAAAGATTTCATACCCATTAAGACTCATCTACAGCAAAATTGTAACAGACTGGTAAACCTGTTCCACTCATGATATCTATTTACAGATCTAGGCGGTTACTACCTTAAGGGTGTTATTAGGAGTTACATGAGTCCCTGCCTACTAAGGGGACAAGTATGCTACACATATTTTTCAGTGGACCATTTGATTTCAGCTGTTATGAGTTCTGCCTTACGAATCAGTCATTTTAAACAAGTAAAAAATGTTCCAGGCCCAGTTCCATCTCCAGAGCCATCTAGGACTAAGGCCCCTCCAGCCTGTGGCATGCAGTGGCCTGCCGAGTCCTTTGCTGAGTACTGTAGAGAGTAGGGTACAGTATAACATCAGATTTAAGGAGCCGAAAAAATGATAAAAATAAATCAATAGGCCATTGCGGTGTTACATCTCATAATTAGACGAGGGATTTTTAGTTGTCAAAGTTTAGAAGATGGAGGAAAATATACCTTTTTAAGTGGCTCCAGCTTACCATCTATGATCACAGCATTCCGTCTTCCAGCTTCGTAAGATAGGCATAGGGAGATGGCAAAGGAAGTTTATTACTAATTACTATTACCCATGCCATGGGTACGGCATGTGTGGCTGTTTTCCATTCCAACAGGCTTCCTACTGCTCAGGAAAGCAGAATAGGTTAAACCTATCACTAGGGTTTTTTTTCCCATGGGGATCGTTTTTCCATTTTGGTTTTTTTTTTCCTTTTTTTCCTTTACTGCAAGACTTATTTTCCAGCATTTTGCTAACTTTTAGCTGAAGTATTTAATGATTAGGTTCTATATCTAACTGCATTGCTCCTTATTCTTTGCTGTGATTATCAATTAAATTCCACCTGCAGATTTGGAAAAGTACTTCCATAAACAACCAGTAAGTTATTTACATGAATATCTACTGCAGTTATTTAAGGAAAACCAGCAAATGTAGGTCTCTATAGCTGTAAAAGCTGCCTCTACAGGTTAACTAAGAGCAAATAAAATATATACGTTCACAGCACAAATGAGACATCAACAGAATAGAGTCTGCATAGCCTTGTCTTTCTCAGTGGGAGAAACTGCAAACAGACAAGATGTAAATAGTGGGGGGAAAAAAGAAAAATATGGCACATTTATTTGGTTTAATTTATTTATGATACAATATTGAACATTTAATGTAAAATTAAGCAGACTAAATGGTTTATTAATTACAGATTAGAGAATATACTACTCTTGATTCATACATCTACATAATGTAAGTGTTATTATATATCAATAAAACATTTTCTGTTGATTATATACTTCATGTATTCATCACACCAACATTTTTCTAAGTGCTATACATTATTTATGTAATGTATCACTTAATTACTGCAACACCAGTTTTTCCTCTTTTGAACAGCCTCTTCAATTCATTTGTGTCAGGTCTTGCCAAATTAATTAGGATGCTATGCATCCCATTATTTGACTGTATTCAGATTTCATACTGCTGTACTTTGGTTGGAAAAAAGAGATTGCCCTGCTTCTTAAACAGTTACCAGCAAGCACTATTTCTAGCTTTTTCTTTACCACCCAATGCAACCGGGCATACTATCAAATGCTGGCGACACAGGCAACGAACAAAGTGCTATCACTGACGCATTAAAAAAGGTTACCGGCTGATGCAAACATAAGATACCATGTATTATTTAGCTTTATCACATGATCTTGTTTAGTAAGTTATTAATAACCTTACCTTAAATACCAGTTCTCCTATCAGTCCGTTCCATGACCCATCATCCTGAGGACTCCCATATTTGTGATCTGGTGCAACATAAATTTCATATTTAAAGCCGAGGTAAGTGGCCAAGGCTTCCAACACATCTATTGAGAAGCCCTGATACTTCTTCGGTTTTCCCAGAACATTTTCAGACACCATGACAAAGGGCTCTTCCTAATAGAAAACAAAGGAGGCAACTGTTAGTAAAGCAATTACATGCCACATTTGGGGGCTGGTTTTTTTAAAAGTAAAGGAGGTACTATTTAAATACTGTTTATACAAAACTTTCTTACAACATATTGTTAGTGGTGCCTCTTGCATTCTGCGAAATGCTATTTTGTTATGTATTTACTTCAACAGAGAAATTTTCTTCTCTACCATGTATTTCAGAAGTAAATCTTCTGTTTTAACGTTACAACTGAAATGCTTTTCAGCAGTGCCTTCTGTCCGCACTTATGCTCGGCAGGGCAGACACGCACTCGTGTGTCTGTCCATAAACACAGAGGATTCTACAGCGCTGCCAGTTTCCACTGGCTGGGCAAACACTGTATCTGACAAACGCAACTACTAATTCATGCTATAAGGAACGAAAAACATGGCAAAGTAGGTCGTACTGCAGAAACATGCATTTCTCTTGTCCTTCTACAGTAATCTGAATCTGAATATAAGCTGGTTGACTTTAAATAGTTCTATCCAAAGAGCATCCATTTGATTAGGTCGGGGAGAATCAATTAGGGGACTTAAGTTTGTCTATAAGAATGATTGGTGAATATTCATCAAAAAGTTGACCATAATAAAGGATGCAAATAGATACTGAAAGTTGGAATTGGTTGGTAAGATTTCCAAACGATATGCTTTTCTTTTCCTTTTCTCCAAGATCTGTAATTGTTTTCTCCATTTTTTTATTAATATTTCTAATAATATTCTCAGAAAGAGATGATTTTTTGGCTAACTTTAATTTCTTTTTTCACCTCTCTATTATTCTTCCTGTTGAGTATTTAATTTCTAGACATTCTCCTTCACAGCTTTTTTAAAATGAAACACAAAAGGAGATCGTATTTCTGAGCACAAAAAATACATTTGCCATAGACGGATCTCACTTATACTTGTTCGTTATTTTCTCTGAGAACATCTGTCTGATCTACCCAAGTGGAGCAAAAAAGCATGAAGGCACTGTAACCCTTGGGTACTTTTTTGGAAACATGCTACATTTCTTCCTTTTAATTTCTTACATCGTGCTGTAATTTAGTATGAGTTTATCAGAAACATCTATTCTGAGGTGCAGAAAGTTAGTTCTGGCTTATCATGGCTTGGCCATGACAAGCACATGAAACCACTTTCTGACCACTTCCTCCTAGTCTGCATCACTCACAACCATACAGAACAAAACAGAATTGATTTTCCTCAATATTTGCGGCCCAAACTTTAATTGTATCTCCAGAGGCATTTTTGTTGGTGTGTAAATGATTTTTTGGGGGTTTAAAACGATTTTTTCTTTATTATTCTACTACTCATCTCTGTCAATGACTTTGAAGCCAAGGCGCTTTTCACAAAATTTTCACTAATACTTCACTAAATATTTTTAGTTTGTCACTCTATATGAACAGGTATCACTGAATCGCAGGCAGGATGTTCTCAGAATAAGAAAGCGTAATTGGTAAATGCTTGAGTCAACATTCATGAGGCTAGTCACATGCTGAGGATGCCACCAAAGAAGCAAGGATGCAACCAGACTGCACTGTCATGATGTTCTTTTCTGACTGCAGGAAATCCAGAAGAAAAACCCAAACCCCCAAAAAACAAAACAAAACCCAAAACCAACCAAATGAAAAACCACGAGGAAAAAAAAAGCAGAAGGGTTGACTGTCTCAAGTTATTATTTCCCAACTGTCAGATAGAATTTCTTTCTTCCAAATTTTCCAAGATCAGCCAAATGGAATAAAAATGGAGGACAGCAAGTGCAAGTGAATTTTTAAAGTAGTTCTCCAGCACCTGGGTTCCAAGAACATTGAAGGAATTGAGACTAAGTTGATGAAAGCCTCTCCTAAATGAAAACACAGAGTGAATTCAGCTTTGCTGATCACTTGGATGAGAGATTCCCTACATATAGACTCAAAACTGCTGGAAAAAAATGTTTCCACAAAAAAAAAAAAAAGTAATTTATCAATCTAAGCACATTATGCACAAAATTCTAAAGATTTGTATGTACAAAGGGTGTTTTAGGAGTTGATAATTTTCATATGAGAAAGGATTTATTTTTATCACTTCTAAGTTACTAGAAAATAGTTCCTCATAAACTGAATTTTTATTCAGTTAGTTAAAAAGCAATTGCTAATTGTACCGATTTAAAACACTGTTTAAAATGCAGTTTGTGATGACTAATTTCAGTCTTTTGTTAAGCTATGTAATATTGTTGAGAGATTTACAAAAAACCCCTATGTCCAGTATGCTATACATTTAATGAAACATAAATAATCAAATAGCTTTATGCAAAGCAACTAACACTTCCCAATTTCTATTGAAGCCTGGAGCAGCAAAATATTTAATCATATTCTAAACAAAACAAAACAAATCTATTGCTATGTTTTTTTGTAATTTTTTACATTTCTCAGACGGCATTGAAAGAGGACAAAACTTTTTTCCCCCTATAAATGCTGCAAGCTGAAACTATGCCAGTTGTTTTTTTGTACACTGGGAGGGTGTTATGGGAGCTCCTATGGAAAGAGAAATACATCCCTACAATATTGACATTAAAATGATTGTCAACATCCTTGAGAAAGCAGATCTTGTAGAAAGAAAATACACAAAACCAAAACAGCCAATACATTTGTCTATGTTCTACTGAACAGAAAAATGAGAACAAAAAATAAGCTTGTAGAAAGTAGGTGTCAAAAACTCACAAGCTAACTAATGAGTTTGGAGGTGGCAAAATTAACCTTCCATTGGATGATGAACCTTCCATTCGACCCCAATAAATTCAAGAAAATCCTGATACACTTTCTCTCCAAAGCAAGTGGTAATTCAGACTATATAAGCAGGTCTTTCTCAGAGAAGACGTACAATCGCCATCCTTGGAGATACTCAAAACTCACATGGACACAGTTCTCAACAACCTGCTCTAACATTAGCCCTGCTTCACACAGATGCCATCCAAGGGTCCCTTCAAACCTAAATTGTTCCAGGATGCAGTGAAGTGATCAAAGGAAGGCCACTGTTCCTGCTTCTTTTCTTCCACTTTTGGAGACACCTCTCTAGGGGACTGACGAGCCTCTGTGGGGCAAGAGCAGACTTCACAGCCTGTAAAGTCAGGGAAGTCTGGAAAAGCAAAGAAGTCACAACATGCATGATTGAGGAGGAAAAGTAAAGGAAATTAATGGATTGCTCCCTCCTAACTTCTTGGTTTTGCAAGATGGATGATCTGCCTCACTGTGCCCATAGCCATCAGATATATTTAGGGGATGGCTTTGCATCCAACCTTTATGGAGATCCTTTAAGAGAGGAGCTACTTTCCTTCTACTTTACTCCCAATGTGCCTCCTTGCCAACTGAATGCAGCATTACTAAGCCTGTGATAAGGGCTCCTTCTCAAAATAGCTCCACGGTTATCACTGTCTGGTTTCTTCTTGGGATCTAAGCTGTGCTGCCCTGATTCAGAGGAGGATGTGTTTAAGACTCAATGTGGATCAAAGGATTTTACACAGTCTTGTGGGTTAACCCTGGTAGACAGCTAAGCACCAAACAGCCAATACTACCTGCAGCAAAATGAAAGTCAGCAGCAAACAGGTAAAGTTTATATTGGGTGAAGCTGTGCATATTGCTTTTTACAGCTGTAAGAAGGCACAGGTTCCGTAGATGATTACCCCCTGAGCAAGAGAAGCTGCAAAATGCTAGCAGACTAGCACATCTTAGGAAGGCTAAAGGCAGACCCAAGATCAAGGCAACATGGCATAAAAAAGGAAAGTGTTGGGAAAGATGACGTGATAGTATAAATACATTGGAGAAGCAGCTCACAAAAACACTTGTCTCCATTCATTTACCTATTATCACTAGGTTTATAAAACTTTTTAAGGAAGAAGCTACACAGTAAGACTGACATAGGTGAACAACACGCTACATATTAAGACTGATATAATTTAACATCCTCCTCCCACGAGAGCAACTAGGTACCTTCTCATGCAATAGCTCTGGTGATGCTTGGTTCCTTTATTAAAGTAATTCTACTACTCAACCAACACAAATCTACTCAATTTTTGTTAGGTGAGTTCATATGATTGTCAGGGGTCCAGACAAATGCCAGAGCCAGGACAAGCGATGGAGTAAGACTGCACAAGCAGAAGTGAGGAAGTACCAAGAATGTGCTCTTTTTGGTATCAGGGGATGGTTAAGCAGCTCAGACATCTTACCCAAACCTATCTTCAGATATGCAACACAATATAATTTGAGCACATTTCACAAATTAGGGTTCATCACTGAAATAGTTGGTTGAGTAAGAAGAGTTATCACTACCATTTTCCACATGCAGAACTGAAATGCACAGATTTCAAGACTTGTACAGCTGAGAAGTAAATCCAAGTGTGCTGGGTCAGGGACAAATGCCTTAACCATAGACTGTTTTCCCTCTATCTTATTTTAACGCTTTAAAACATTTTTACTTACATATGTATCTGTGTTCTGGTGAACTGTGAGTGTAAGAGCGGGAAAACCAATAGAGGAAAGCAAGCATTAGATGAGAACAAAGGAAGGTGGGATCCAAAAATGAGATGTCTAGACTCAGGGAGAGAAAAGTCTTACTCTTGAAAGGACTGCTTGCCAGGGTAAAACTGCGAGTGGACAACAGAGATTGTAACGTGCCCTAGTCCAGGGAGAACTGACAGCAGGGCAATACAGGCACAAAAAGGAATGTCACACATCCAAAACCTAGCCCTCAACCCCTGCCCCAAATTTTACACAGTGGGAAGTAGGGGATAGAGAATTTATTTTGTTTTAAACGTATCAGTGGAAATCAGAGGTTGATAGTATAGAGCTTGGAGCAGTCTAGATTCAAGATCAGGAGAAAAAAATGCTGCACTTCATTGCTTTTTTCAACAAGATAAAGGGCTAACAGTTTTGCCTCTCCAGGACTTAGGTTCTGGTGCACATGAAAATGAAGTAACACAAGGTTTTGTAAGTGCTTCAAGAGTCTAAGATTAAAAGCACAAAATATTTACTCTGATGAAATTCTCAGACATATGTCAACAATTTGGATGTAACAGTTGGTCTGAAGCAATCTTTTTACATCCTATACTAGACCACCTAATAAAGTTAAAAATAAGAAAGAAGAGACAAGCTTTTGGGCACAAAAGACCTTCATTTTGAAAACGAAAGGAGCAATACTGAAGCTAAATGGTAGAAAAGAACAATTACTCTGTGTTTAACTTGGTTATGTTAATTAATTAGACAATCAAAGAGAAACACTGGTTTGTAACTGTGCTACAGAGGTGGGTGATAAAGTCAAGCAATACATTCAGGCCTTAGAGGAAGCAGGGAGGGAGAGCAAGAGAATGATTTCTTGTGAAGCGTTCAGGGA
>NW_008825271.1:842452-845065 GCF_000699105.1 Pygoscelis adeliae
AAACCCAGAGTCTCTATTTGGGATGATTTTTAGCAGCCAGTAGAATAGTGACTTTAAATTCCAAGCTTTGATAGCCATCTTTTAGTTCTTCAGTGAAAATCAGGTTTTGGAGGTTCTGGTATTTTTGTGTAGATTCTCTCTTTTTGGACAAATTACAGAAAACTCTCTTGAAAGAACAGAAAAAGTACCTTAATCTTAAACACCAAATCTTAAACACAGCACTCTAGCTAACTATATTCTTCCTCTAACTCTAGCAAGAGGAAGAAAAAGTTCATTCAGTGGCCTGTTTACAACAAAGTGGTGGTCTCAGCCCAGCTGTTAATGATTTTATGTGCACACCACATCATCAGGAGATCATTGAATGGGCAACAATACAGATTTTCTCTCTAACTACAATGGTGGATTCTGTGGCTTTAAGTTGAGACATTTCAGGATAGAAGCTATATGGAGCCATGATACATTTATGAGTCTTATGCTTGCTCTAAAGATAAATATGCTAAGAAAATGTTAGGATGTAATTTATAAATAGAAAAGCAAAAGCAAAAAAAAATGTTTGAGATTATTCTCCTGCTTAGCTGAATCCTCTTTTCCCCTTAGCATGGGCAGAAAAACTTCCTAGCCAGGAGGCTATACAGAAATTATTAAGTAAACAGAAAGTCATTGGCTTGTGAGATCAGAGAGATTGATCACTGCTGGGATTTACAACACATATTGGGGCTTGACTCTAAAACTGCAGATGGATGGCCTTATGTACTTCTACTATGTTTGGGAGAGAGTTTTGAAATTAAGTAATTATATGGGTGGTTAGAATTCATAAAGCATATGAAAATGACCTCTGTGCCTACTCATTAGAAATTTCTGAACACACTGGGATATAGTACTTTAATATTGACACTCTGTAGTCATTAAATGGGACTCTGTATTCATTAAATCTTCCCTTCTTCTCTACTGAAAGTAGAAAGAGAGAGGAAAAAAACAGAAGCAAGAAATGAAGCTCAGCTTGTGGGCAAGACTGTCAATCTGTGCTCAGCACTGACTCTAGAAACAGTGGACAGGCACATTAAATGATTCACATAGCCCTAGCAAATCCTTGGCAATCACCTGAAGTAAATATTCACTGTGACATTTAAAACTCCCATCACCTGCAAAGGGTAAGAAACTGCTCCCAGAAGTGAAATCCACTCTCATTACTGGATCTCTCAACTCCCTTCCAACGGCTGCTGGATGACCAAGCACAGCCATTATAACCAACAAGAAGCACTAAGTCTCATAAACCATACCAGAACATTTTCAAGCACAGGATGTTATTGCCTTGTTGCTAGGCATAATTACTTTTTTCTTGACTCATAAAATAATTAACCCCCCCACTTTTAAATGTTAGCCATTTTGCATTTCTTTCCTCAAAAGATTTCAGTAAAATATGCAGCCCCAAATACTTAAGTTCCTCAAGTGCTTTATTGACCACTGTTTTGGGAATTTTATTTGGCTAGGAACAGCACAGCAGCTTGTTATTTTTAATTGAACAACAATGTACGTTACTTCATTTTAGAATCAATGACCAAAATTTAATTGAAACATTTCATTCTCTCATTACAGAAATTCTCCCACTAGCAACGGTTATAAAAGTTGCTGCAAAACATAACACAATCCCCACCCCTTAATAACACTAAAACAAAGATGAAGGTTTCA
This sequence comes from Pygoscelis adeliae, assembly GCF_000699105.1. NCBI lineage: Eukaryota > Metazoa > Chordata > Aves > Sphenisciformes > Spheniscidae > Pygoscelis > Pygoscelis adeliae. The sequence continues at coordinate 844,142 of NW_008825271.1, forward strand.
AACCTACAAAATCTCGGATAATTAAGGCATTACACTCATTCAATATCCTATTGTGCCAACGGGCTGTGTAACAGTATTGGCATCAAAAACCACTGTTCCCAGATCCTGTGCTTTTCAAATAGACTGATTAGAAAGTCAGTTGTACTAGCAGAAATGTCACCTTGCTTGCAGCAAGAAGCTAGTTCATGTCCCAGAAGCTGAATACAATATTAAAGGAAGGGGATTTTAAATTTGGCCTTTATTTACCACCGTCCTTATGCATGTGCTTAGTCTCTCGTTTTTTTTAATGACAGTTTTATTTTCATCTTCAACAAGATGCAAGTTTGTGCTTTAAGTTACAATACTTTAAACAATGTTTTTTTTTCCTGAATCAAATGGTGGCTTCTAGATTTATTATGCTATTTAGGTTAGTGCTATTTAGAAGAAACAAACAAAAAATGTTAGCCACCCTCCCCCTCCACCCATTGCAGAGCAAAGGCACTGAGGTTTCTTTCAAAGCGATCTATGGCAATGGTCTATTAGGATGCAGCCAAGCTTTGTGTATTGATTTTAATTCACAATAACTTAATGCACTTAATAGCTCTTTCTGAACCATTATAGTTATATGATAAGAATATGGATTAAGATTGGAATCGATTGGAGTGTTTTAGAGTATATCTAAACAGCACAATGCTAGCTTTAATGTAGCGAGCTCAGATACTGGAATTAGCAAAAGTGTAGTATGGGTATATTAACCAGCCGAGAGCTGCATTATACTTCTTCCAGCAGCCATGCAAGAGCTCCTATTCATAACAAATTCACGTAATACTTCACGATATTGCGCTGTCATGCAGTTCACCTCCTTTTCTACCTTGCATAGTATGGAAGGATAATTACAATTCTTACAAGAGTAAGAACCTCTTTCTGTTTAAAAGCCAAAGTTCC
>NW_008825271.1:845090-874481 GCF_000699105.1 Pygoscelis adeliae
GCTCTGGAATGCAAATATGCCCACAGAGCAGATGGGTAAGGGTCAGAGAGAAGATAAGAGCTAAGGAGTGTTGAGAGGTAGCCCTTGACATACAGATGAATTAGGTTGGTCCTACACCAGGTTTTGCATTGCACCTATCTTGCTGTCAAACTGTGGCCCCAGCCAGGTCCTAAAACATTTGAATTCCTTGATATTCACCTCATCTAATATATAACACCTGCTACTTCAGAAAAATGGATTGGAAATATCAATTGAAAACAAAAGGGGCTGGGTTTCTCAGCAGGCTCTGAGATTAAAGCTTGTAAAACAAATGATCACAGTAGGCATGTGCAGTGTGAATAACTGTAAGGTTTATGACCTACCTGTTTTAATACAAGCTAGGTAGCTCAAAGGGACATAAAACAGCTATTAAATGTAACCTGTGCCCGGTCAGTAGCAATTTCAATTTGGTCCTTGTACAGGTGTGGTGGGGGAAAGAGGAATGGAAAACAGGCTCTGCTTCTATCAAGGGATATCAGCTTCTGTTGTTATAATAATAATTTTAATTACTAATATTTTTAGGAAAGCTCATCACAGTACAGTACCACTTGGGAAAAAAAAAATCAAAGTATTTTCCAAAAGAAACCGTAACACATATGCAAATGTTTGCAAACAGAGAAAAATGGAATGGGAAGATTAGGGGGAGGAGACTACACCAAACCTAAATCTCTGGCAAAACGAGGAATACCTAATCAAGGCACACTCTGCCCCAATGGGTGCTTGTGCACCAATTACGGTACTCAGTTATCAACACTGATCAATTGCAAGGGAACAGCTGAAATGGCTCCTGTCCCCATTTTCTGCTTAGTAAAGTAACCCTGGTTACCATGGTTGGCAACCCTCAGAAGAGAAGCAGGGCAGGTGGCTGAGGGCAGGAGGCATTTTAGGGACCTTATTTTCTTCCACCTGTTTATGGGTCATCGTTCTTAGTCCCCAAGAAAGAAATGCACAAATTCCAGTCCTCTCCACTTTGTTGCTTTAATACTGCCACTTTCTCTGCAATGATAAAACAAACTTTTTAGTAGGGTCTGTAGTGATAGGACAAGGGATAATGGTTTTAAACTAAAGGGGGGTAGATTTAGACTAGCTATAAGGAAGAAATTTTTTACAATGAAGGAGGCGAAGCACTGGCACAGGTTGCCCAGAGAGGTGGGGGATGCCCCATCCCTGGAAACATTCAAGGTCAGGTTGGACGGGGCTGAGCAACCTGATCTAGTTGAAGATGTCTTTGCTCATTGCAGCAGGGGTTGGACTAGATGACCTTGAAAGGTCCCTTCCAAACCAAACCATTCTATGATTCTCTTCTGTATTAAAGATTCAATTTTTATTAAGCGCCCAAGTATATTAAATACATTGATGTGCATGTAACAATGGCATACTGTCTGCATATATGGAGGGGAGGAGTAGTGTTGAAATATGGCCAATATAATGGCAGAGATAAGGTTATAGAGGTCTGGAAGGGATTAGCATCCCAGCTGACTAGCACAGTGTAGAAAGTTTGGGCTTAATTCAGTGTATGGCACTAATACTTATTCTGGAAGTTTGTGCCTGTGCAGTATGCTAGGCTGTCTACAGTCAGTGCCAGAAGGCACCAGAGCTTAAGGAGCAACTTTTATATGCTAATAGCTCCTGAAATGCTGAATGGGAGTGGCAAGCTAGAAAAATAGTAGGTGCTATTTGCCATGCAGGGAAAGTAAGGAAAAAGGGTAAAAAGGGAGAAAGACACATATCAAGTCTTCTCTTCAATGTTCATAATAATTATAACTGCCACATAATGCAATTATTACCAACTTTCAGCCTTAAAGTTTCTATCTGCTTGAGAGCATAAGCTAAAAACTAGGGAACTTCAGGAAAAAGCTGTCTCACTGTGGAGCTAGTATTTCCCAGCACTATCTCCTTGCTTTCTAACAATATCTGGCTAAACTGAAGTCTAGATGTCTTTCCTTATTTTCAGAAATTGAAGTCTCTACGTGAAGAGCATGAGATAACATAATCAGGCTTAGAACTGCAATAAAAGTGCCTGGTTTTTACAATTAAATTGTTTCTAACCAGTACCTTCATAAGATGAAATCTTTACTTAAGAAGCATTATATAGAGTCTGGGGATAACAACACTATTGCATTTCCTGTATACTCTATATTTAAAAATACCTAAATTACAAATAATTCTGAATAAAGTTTCTGAGCAGAGTTAGGTCAACACAAACTGCTCCTGCAAACCCCTCTCCTTAGTCTGTAATTCTCTATACATGTTACTATGTTCTTTTATTCCAGTAATACCAACCTATTTTCTTTTATTTGCCTATAAATAGATACGGTTTCATGGAAATGCAAACTAGAAAGAATCTCTAAAACCTTCTTTCCTTTCTCTGACTCAGGATAAAACTACCTAAACTAAGCAAGACAAACATGATTCTACTCTTCCTGGACAGACCTCTGACAAAGCAGAGTCCACAGCCTTCTTACAACTGAATGCCTAATTATTCTTAGCATTACAAAGTGTAATAGGAGCTCTGAGAGCTACACTTACCTTGTGATGGGAAACATTTGCTGTAACTATTAATAGTTTGCTTATCCTTAAAATCATTGAGAAAACTTTTGACCAATCAAAGAGCAATTAAGTTCCATTTTTAATTTTAAACATACGATAACGACTTCTTAGGAGAGTAAAAATTGATTCATAGTCAGTATGCATCCCAAGCCATTTAAAAAAAATCTTCTTTACATTAGGAATGAGCAAACTATTATTAAAACCTGTAAAAGGGAATAATTTCTTTTTTTTAATGTCAATATTTCAGTTTCAATAAATGCTTGTCCAGAATCATGCCCTGAAATCTGAATTTCAGGGTTTGTTTCCAAATAGGAAAATCTGCCCCTTGAAAAGATATTTCAATACCAACTGTCTTTTCCATAGGCGAAAGACAGTCTCGTCATGCATATCTCATACCGAATGACAGCTTTCATGCCAACAACCAGGGTAACTCTGAGGAATAGTAAATAGTGAGCCTAACCCTGTCATGCATCATTGCTCCTGATGATTTCATTCATTTACCAATGAAATGAACAACTCTACCATTGTTGCTGTAATTTACCACCATTTCACTGAACACATTTCTTGATGACTTTCTCTATAAAGGATCTATTCTTTCCAACTTTCTTTCAAGGATGGATATGGGCAGCAAAAAGGAAGAGAAATCAAGACACAGGGATTTGTTGCTGCCTAGGAAATTATGCATTCTTTACAACTAGCAATGGAATATTCTAAAACTTCAAGTATTTTTGAAATATTTTAACTGCAGCACACATGGTATATACTAAACACTTTACTGTGTTCGAGTATATAGAGATTTTATGACAGACTCCAAATAGAATAAACTGCATTCCTCAGCTTTTATGCCATTCAAACTCAGGTGCATAAATGGCCATCAAAGAAGGATTTATCCCTTACAGGTAAAAGAGTAAAATATGTTTGCTCAAAACACAAATACTACAACTGATGAAGATAGTCAAGTAATGTTTCTTAAACTTACCACCTCCCAAGGCATTTCTGCTGCCATAGGAAATTCACTACAGTGCACTATAGTCCAATATGCCGATAACGTTGAGACACAGAGCAACATATAATTTAGTATAATACACGCCTTAATTAAAATTATTTTTTCAAAATATTATAGACACTGGTGCATACAAAGTGCAGCCTGACAGAACGAAGAAGGATTCACAGAAGTGCACACCATTCAGTTGTGAAAGTGGGAAAAGGGATCAGGACTACATGAGAAAAGTAAGCACCAAAAAAATGGGAGAAAATGGAAGAGGCATTATCTATGAGACTATTCTGATTGTACACTATTATAAAATATTTATTCAGTATTTCCTGAGGTATCCCACACATAATCCTTGCCACAGTTAATCTTTATTTTACAGTCATTCACTGACGTTTTTGTCCTGCCATTTTTTTATCCTTTATCACTTCTGACTGCTTGTTCCTCTGCGTATGCTTAAACACTCTGATTTCATTTCTCTTACGCCTTTCCTTTTTCCTGTCACTCTGAAAGCTACTCCAGCTTCTTGGAAAGGACTTTTGTTACATTGTTTAAACCAGTGTTGGAAGTCAAATACCAAAGACATTCTCAGCTTTTAAAACCAGGACTTAGCTTCGTATCTTACTTCTCATCTTTTCTTTGAGTGGTAAGTTCAATAGAAAAAGGGACGGAAGATGCAGACTTCCTGCCAGCTCGTGTCCCTAAAGATATTGTCTGCTTTCAGGTTTGTTTCTTTCCTAATCTGGGCAACAAATGCTCACGCATTTAATGCCAACCATTGAGAATTAAACTAGTCCACATATGATGATATTTTCCCTGGTGTAAATGATGCTTTCTTTTTTTGCTATGCTTGTCTACACTTCTGCCAGCTCTCTCACTACACCATGTCCCACAGTGCCCACCTGGAGCCAAGGGTCACCAAACTGCCTCTGGTCCCACCCGGCTCTCTGCGAGTTACCTAGGCAATAACTCTCAAGAAATAGTACACAGGGATGTATGGCAACACATAATTTGGCATCGCTTGCTATTATTTTTCTTTCCTTCATCCTGCCTGCATTTTCAGAACCATCCAGATAAGAAGATACATGCCTCCTGTTTGGGAGCTGTATCGAATTTTCCTGTAAAGTCGCAAATATATTTTGCAGCATTAGAAAGTTATACCTTATGCACTTTCAGAAAAGGCTCTGTACTTTTCAATCAAGGTGTTAATTCTTTAAAACAGGGAATTTCAAACTTTTTCCTTTTTCAAACAACAGGGGCTTTTTTAGAAACATGATTTTGCGAATACCTGCTGGCCTATTCATTGTCAAACAGGCCAAATCTCATTCCATTTCTGATGGCTTAACATTCATATGAATAATTCATTAATTGCCACTGCTACTAAAATGATATTATGAGAATATCTCCTGTATTCTAGCTCCCTTTCAATAAAACTGAGCAGCTGAAAAAGAGGAGGATAAACTGAAAGAGCCAAAATGGATATCTGGCTAAATTTATTCTTGGACAATTGTTCATTCAAGACACTCTGAATTTGTTTGGAGTTATTATGCTGACCTTTGATTGAGCTACATTTTAGAAACTCAGAATACATTTCAGAAATTCACTTGAACTTAAAAGTAATTTGTCAAACACAAAGTTCAAACTTTGGCTGCATGTGGGGAAGGAGTCCACGACAGAAACATTTGATATTTAAGTAAGACAAAATAATCCTTTTCTAGAAGTGTAGAAAGTGTGGTACTAATCCAAGTCAGATTAAAACATTGAATCACATGTACACAGGCATGACTATAGCTCCCCTCAGAATAAAACACAAAGAATTGTTTCTTATTCCTATTTATGCAAAGGAGAGAATTCCCATTATCTTCATGGGAGCCAGGATTCACTGCCAAATGAAACCAGAGATTTCCAATTTGGGGACATACTGTATTCTGTCATATTCACAAGGAGATTTTGTTTTGGATCTGCAGATACATAGCCCATAATTATTAAATTTATCTAGGGAAAGGAATTAGTAGATGGATGTAGATGATGGGAATTGTTCAGCACTTGCTTTTTGAAGGACTGCTTTGGGGAAATTAGTCGCAATCATTTATCATTTTCAGACTGCAGAATGTTTCATTTCATAAGAAGTATAATGCAGTATAACCCAGGTGTTGCAATTTGCTATTCTTTCAAATTCTACTGCAATTTTTAGAACCAGTCCTTTTCAACCTGAAGGCATAACAAAATGAAATTGGAAGAGGAGAAGGGTTGCTATCTAGAAAGACACGAGAGATTTGAAGCATTAACAGAACAAATTAACAAAATAATGTTAACTTCTCAAATCTCAGTGAAAAAGAAACCTATTCATATTCAAAGGTATTATTATTTATAATAATAATACATAAAATAAGCCTTCTGTTTCCCCGGATCAAGACCATACTGTTAGAAACTGGCAGAATTAATAACAATAACTAATCATTCATAGTCAATAATAGATTCTTTACTTTTAACAGAAATGCATTGACTGAAGAATTCGGAGAAATATGGAAAAGGAAGTATGATAAACATCAGTGCTAAAATAAAGTTGATGGGTGAAATCCCTCCTGCACTCACATTAAAGGTAAGAAGCACATATTTTCATCACACAGGATAAATATAAATCTCCAGTTTTGTCCTGTCCAGCAGATATAAAACCAGATGAACACTGCACCTTCACATATTACTGTGGCCTTGATTTACCTGAAAGAGATCTGCTGATTTGTCCAAATGATAACTTGAAATTTTTATTTTATTTCACAAAATTAATGGGCTTAACAGCAAATCTCCTTTGATAATAGCTGTAAAATGAATAGGGCTTAATGAAATTCTAGTCAGTATCTTTGTTGACCAAGTTTTTCTAAGAACAAGTTTTTCTAAATTGAATAGCAACAAATAGAGCGACTAAAAGTCTAATTTTAAAATGAGAGAAAACAAGTAGTTATACTTTTTTGTTTATGGTTTCGCTTCATTTCCAGTGTTATGGCATCCCAGTTAGGACTTCACTCAAATTCAAATGTTAAATCTATTTATTCATTCTATTCCAGTAAAAATAACATAATTGCACCATTGTAATAAGCTACGTGAATAAAGATGGGAACCAAGCTATAATTAGCAACAAGTAAAGGCCCTATAAATTTATCCTATAGCAACATATATGTTTGAAGTAATGATATGCTAATCACAGCTATATTTTAAGTCTCAGATTAAACTAAGACTTAGAAGCCAGCATATCCTCATGACTAACCCTTACTTATGCATAGTAAGGGCAGTAAGAGAAACTGCTAGAGGCTAAGCACCCTAAATAATGCTCTGTCACCCACAGGGGTGGCAGCAACACCTGTGGATCTCCAAAGATTGGAAGAGGTTAGAAATAATTAGCACTTTGCAGTTCTGGCATCTGCACCATCCAACTTCTCTTCAGGCTTTCAGTTAGTAGCTTGATTTTCTGTCAGTGTCTGTCTGCCTGCCTCTCTCTCTCTCAGCCATTAGAGTTTGTGGATGAGGGAGAAATGGTATTTCATCCTCCTGATTTCTGGCATTTGGGGAAAAGTACCATCAGTCAAGGGAACTGCTAGTGAAAAATATTGTTTCTGGCTCATGAGTTTAAATAAGTATTTGCTTCCTCCCTTTATTCATGCAGTTTACAAAATCTTTGCCTCTCATCTTTGCTGAGTAAAATCAAACGAACCTTGATTTGTAGTGCAGTTCACAGTTGGTTTTGTCTAGATTGCACTGACCAGCCATGCAAAGCTCTACAGTTTTAAGAGAATAAAGGAAGTTTTATGCTATGAAGCCAATATGAATCATTTGCATCTTCCCCATATATTGCCTTCAGTGCACAGTCTATATAAAATGAGAGTCAGTTAGCAAAATGGTAAGTTAGCAGATTTTAACAAAGCACAATTCAGACTAACTGTGTTTTTCACTAGTTGTGCATGGAAGTTGTCACCAGTTGTGTTTTAAAACTGTCAACAAAACCAAATGGCTTTTGTGTGCTCACGTGAGGCAGAGCGTGAGGACTGTAGCGAGGAGACTGAACTGCCATGTGCTGTGTGCTGAACTTTAAATGTCTGCCTTCTGTTTTTATTATTAATATAGAATCCTATCAGCATAACTAATGACTTTTTCGTATTTTTGCAAGTTGCTAAATATTCATGCTATAATGACTTGAAAGAAGAATGCTCTCTGGCAAGCTAACTAAAATAACTCGGGATGAAATCAGAGGAATAGAGTGGGGAGAGAGGGAAGAAGAAGAAATAAGAAAAAAAAGGTCCAAGACTTTAATTTGAATTTATTTTGCTAGACAACATCCACAGATCATTTTTGTCAACAGAAAATTAACTGACTCAATTAACATGAGTATCAGGCAAAACACAAAGACCAGCCACTGCCACCATGATGCTATTCTGATGAACATGCAATTAGAGTATAAAAACGCCCACCCTACTGCTTTGTCTTTTTCTGTGCATTCATCATTATTTGGTTGGGGTTTTTTTGTTTGTTTGTTTTCTAGATATTATCACAGGAAGTTCTCTAGTGTACTAAGAGCTGGAACAGAATGGACACCCTGACAGATAATAGCTTTTAGAGACCCATAAAATAATTGGAGGGGTACAAAACTGCTCTATCTGTGGCACTGACACAGTCTGGTGATTTCACTTTCCACCCCTGACTGAGCCTTTTCCTTCATGATGCAATGTCAGCAATGTAAACCATGGAAACCACTCTTGCCTTGTCCTTTATAAGCAAGTGGTCAGGCCCTCAAACACCGAATCGGTAATGAAAAACACGAGTAGATAGTAGAGAGAGGGAAGTAGCTCAATATAACCTTTAAGTTCTGCAGCTCTGGGTCAGCTTTGTGTTTGGGCATCAGTCCAAAGAGGCCTATACACCTCATACTCGTTTCTTTTTCTTTCTTTCTTTCTTTTTTTCTTTTTTCCACTCTAGCAACTTCTGCTCAAGCAGCCAAAGTTTATGACAGGGAATACACTGGCCTCATATCACAAAATACCTTCCTATTCTGGTAGACATTCTCTGTTCAGCTGTAAACCAACAGCTTTGCTGCGGCTGCTTAATGCAAGGTGTCCACACAGGCGAAGAACCTGGCTGAAGAAGAGCTAGGAGGGGACAGTAGATGTTTTACTGAACTAACCTTACTCACCTTGAATATTTTCCAAGTGCAGCAATTTGTGTCAGACTGCACTCAATTTGGCAAGGTAATTGGAAGGCAGCTATGTCTTATGAATCATTTAGAGTTTCAGCTAGGTAACTTTAGCTAACAGGGCACTTGAAGTTGCCCTTTACCAGTTCATATGGTCGTGCTATCTAATTTAGTATGTGTGTGTGTAAGAAACTGGTTTTAACATGTTTGATTCACTCTCGGAAATGAACTGTACTGACAAATAATTTTATTTTGTGGAAATTGCTCCATTGCTCTCGTATTGACAAGCTGAAATCAGACACTCAAACATCGACTAAGTTCTTGGTAAAATGGTGTACTTAATAAAAAGATGAGGCAAGAGGAAGAAAATACATTTGTGCAAAAGGATGAGGATCAGCTTACCAGCACAGTCACCACACGCAGAACCACTCCTCGCATATTATTCTCCAACTTTCTGTCTGTTAGTGACCCATTCAGACCAATGACGGGATTCCAGCAGCCCAGCTGAAAGAGAAAACAGAAATCATTTCCTCATTGCCCATAAAACTTTGCAGTCATTCCTCTTAGGCGGCTTTAAGCAGGAACGTATGAAATAAACAGAACACCTTCTGGAATCAATGGGATGGAAAGTCAGGGAAGGGCTTGCGCACAGATTCCTTTTTAAATTGCAAATGAAGCAATTAGGGATATCAGTTTGTGCTTTTAAATACCAGTGTGCAATGGATGACAGCATCCAGGGTTTGGGGGTATACGTATTGCTTTAGAAGAGCTCAGGGAGGACTTCTCTGTTAATGAAAAACATTTAAAAAGTAGTATGGCTGTAACAATATTTCTACCTTACGTTCAGTAATACATTAATTGGAGAAACAATAGCTACCATAATTTTAGCACGCTGTCTGCTCCAGCCTATCTTTCCTAGCGGAACTCTGATGAAAGGAATTACACTAGTTTTAATTAAAGCTTATACTACTCATTGATAATGAAACAGCAGTGGTTTTTAGCCAGGTTAAAAATCACATTTAAAGATGCTTGAGGAAAAGACCATTGGATAGGCACATCACAGTGTTGAGAAAGGACTGCAACAGATAATGCAGAAAAAGGAATTCAGCTACGAGATGCTTTGCATTGGTGCTATTGTTATTTATTGGGCTTCTGTGGACAGAAGTTTTTTCTCAGGGATCTCTCCAGGGCTAACTGCCTTTCAATCTGGATTTAGTAGATACTGACCTGTAATTTAGCTTCTCTGAAAATATAACTTGCCTACATTCTTACATGATGGTAGGTGTTTATATTGGGTACAGAGAAACAGACCACCAACCACTCATCCCCTAGCACCACATACAAACATTACTGCTTTCATTTTTGGAATTCATTACCACATTCATCTGGCCTGTACAATTACCAATGTTAAATCCAAAACCCAACAGAAGGACAATGACTGACTTCAGAGACTTTGGAGCGGAGTCTCAGCTATGGCATGTAAACTAATTGCCTATGTAAACCTGTTATACGGTCAAATATACAGAGAAAGAGGTAGGCACTGCAGGTACCAGTTCTTGCTCTGAATTGCCTTCTCCATGGGCTGTGCATGAAATCTATGGAGGGATGCTCATCTTCTGACTCCGGTAGCTACCTTAAGCCTCTAAACCCAGGTGGATTTCATGTCCCTATTTAAAGGCACAAAAGGTCTTGCTCTGTCAAAAGCAAAATTAACATCAGCACGTTACTGCTGGGCCCTAGGGCCTCTACTAAGACTAGTCTCTCAGAGAATTCAACCCTATAATCTGTGAGAAATATCAATTGTAAAACATCCAAAACATTACTGTACTTTAACACACAGTCACAGAAATGGCAAGGTACCTGAACCAGCTGAAGGGGTCTGTGAAAGAAGGGGAGTACCTTTGCTGACCGTGATTGAACACAACTTTACAGAAAGCATTATTTTCAGTTCTTCATGGGAAAAGCCTTTGTATATGTGTTTCATAGATCTTTCAAAGTGAGACGCAAAACAAGGAACAAATTCCAAGTACACATATTTAACAATTTAAGAAGTGGACCATATGAAATATTTGTTTTCTTCATTACACCCACTAGGCTATTTTAGAGCAACTTCTAAATTGTTTAATTTCAATATATTCATATCAATTCTTTGAAGATGCCTCCTTAAGAAATGGGTGCCTCAAAAAGTAAAAAACACAAACCTTTCTGTGATGATATAAAGATATGTCTCCCAATAGAAGATGGCCTTAAAACAATGTAGTCATTTCTCTCTGCCATTTTCAGGAGTGCTCAGAGCTGTCCTAATTCTTCCCATTTTGAAGTTAAGGTTATACTATTGTCAGGGAATGAGCAAGGGTAATGCTGAGCATACTTTTAATCTCAAGTAATAACTAAATCAAGGATCTACTGGATTCAGAACTCCAGCAGAAATCATTGAAAGTAGCAATAGGACACGAGGAGGAACTAAAGTATGAGGCATTATATTCATCTCTTGCAGTTACTCATCTTTCCAATAGCTATTTCTAAATAAAAGCACAAACTACCACTGCTCGGTTTCCTCACTTCATGTCCCCATCTGACCACAAAGACCAACAACAGATTATAGTAGCCATCTCTGCTCCTTCTATACCTCCACAGTGTGTCTAGCTGTTCACAGCAGTACGGATGCACTGCTGACATTCCCAGGTCCTCATCACTCCTCTGGCAAAGCCCTCCAACACTTTGAGCTGAATAACCTAATTGCTGAAGTGTGTTACCTGTAATAATGCAGTGAAATGTAGTGAATGTATTTCAAGTGTGTGCACCATACACTGTATGTGATTAACCACTGCCATCCTATAAAGCAAAGCATTTGATAGTCTACATTTTCTGTATTAAAAACATTGAAAACGGCACTAAGTTCAGAACAAAAGTACGTTAAATTAGTTTGGTGATTGTCATTCTTAGTCACATAAAGAAACTAATTAGAACTTAGATCCAATTAGCATATCCAAATGTGTTGGAAGTATAATTACTGCAGAAACTGTACTGCTTTTGCCAGATTAAAACCCTAGGAAGTTACTGAAGAGCCTTTGTATCCTTTTGAGGTTAAAGTCCATTTTCAATTATGTACATTAATTTGTAAATATTTATATAATTTACTTTTTAGCCCAATCCGTTCTACCTTTTTAACGAAAAAATACCCAATATAACTGATTCCTGGAAATATAGCACAGCACTATTTTTCCTTTTAAAAAGACACATTTTATTTTCAATTACTGTTCATTTAATTTTCAATTCAATTGTTCCTTTATGCAGCACAGTCATGGCAAAGACAAATGTGCAGTGCCTTGCCAATAAAGTTGAAATTGATTTTGAGTGGGACCTGCTTACTGTTATTAGGTAAAAACAAATCAACATTTATCGACGACAATTTGAGCTTGTCATTGCAGCAAGGAGCAAATGTAACTATTGCTGAAACAGCAAGGTGGGGGTGGTATGAAGCTACCTCTTCAGCTCTGTCACTTGCTTAGCAGCTTCTGCAAAACCTTTGTTGCTTCTGCATTTACCTCCTTTTTCTTTTGTTATGTCTCTGATAGTTGAAATGAGAGAATAGATCAGGCAATAACAGAATCTCACACTAATTCTCCTTGATTTGTGTAGAACAATATGGGTGATGGGAACTCTCTATTGAGCACAGTACTTTCCGTCTTCATGACACATGAATTTTGTCATTTATAGTGCTTTGTGCTTCAGGTGCAGTTACTTTTGTTTATTTTAATGACAGCATTCACTCTGCTACATTCAGATATAAAATGATGAAGATGGAAAAGTTGACAATGTTCTGCTTCCTTTGAAACCCAATTTACAATCCCTTTCTGATCATCCCACCTCCCAGATTGTTATCCCTTCTATCACCATTATTAGGATGGGTTTCTCTCTCCTGTTTTGCCGGCAGAGCCAAAAATTGGCCACCATTTGCAGAGGTGCTTCTTCATTAGAAATTTTTGCCTATATGAACTATGCATTATGGAAGGTCTGTAATTTGTATATCTATATTAAAATAGGCAAAATATCTATTTTATGTATATTTGCAATTTCCAGACACTGATTTTTAAGGAACTTGGAACACTAAAATCTATAATGCCTTTACAATAGAGCTTACAGCCAGATTCTTCCCCCTACTTCCTATGAGATTAGTGAACTTTGCTGAATACCTGAGACCTTTCACGTTTTTCTGGCAGAGTAAAATGTAGATTAAAACTGTGTTAATTAATCGAGAAAAATACATTGGCCTGGTGTGATCACAGTTGAGGACAATCACAGAAAATAAGTAAAACCAAAATACTGATACAAACGCATTACTTAAGTGCTTCTCACTCCAGGAGAGTGTAGAGTGTTCTGTTACTTCAGTTAATATAGAAAATATACAGGAACCAGTTCATCCAGCACTGCAACCACCTCTGAACTCACACTGCATCACAGCAACACTACAAAACAGTCAAGAGCAGAAAACATTCTAGAGAAGCTGCAAGGGAAATCTGAAAGATAAACCACCATTACATCTGCAACTGAAATCGATGAGGACACCAGGATTACTATCACTCCTCTTTCCTTTATTTTCCTGGCATTAAAAAAAAAAAAAAAAGAAAAGAAAAAAAGAACAGGATCTTGGTTTTACTACAGACAGCCTGACAAAACATTTCCAGTGGAAGTGCCCACTACAGAGCACTGTTGAGGAACTGCTCCATTAGCAGGTCATAAGAGAGCACAGAAATATCAGCCTCCTCGCCTGCAGTACCCATATGTTCTTCAGAAACTCCTTTCTCAATTTTCACCCAGGTCCAACCTTTTTTAGGAACTGACTTTTTCCAAGATATGACTTCAACAGAAGAAATGCATGTTAATAATGCCCTCTTCCATCCCAAAGCATAATAAATTCACACAACTGGAAAAGACATTATGAAGCTGTCATGAAACAGCACTCACCTAGGAGAGGTGTGCTGGGAAGACTCAAAATGGGATACACAACAAAAAATAATGAAGAAAAAGGGTTTTTTTGTGATGTGTGGATTCAGCATTTACAAAATTTGCTAGGACACCAGTTTAGGCAAAATTCAAGCAGAACAACACAGAAACAGTTTTGCACAGAGTATTCCTGAGGCCTCTTGTCAGCTGTTGTTTAATATGTCCGACAGCAACTGGGAAATCACAGACTAAATCCTATAGATGAAAGATTATGTCTCACAGAAGAAATACCAGAAAAAGCATGTTTTGGTTGCCATTCTGATACTGTCAGTTATGAAAAATCTAGTCAATCACTCTGTCATCGGGTTACAGAGTCCTTTCAGTTCAGCTCCCTAGCCAGCACCCAACAGTTGGTGAACCGAATCTGCAAAAAGTCTGATGGCCAGGGGTTAACTGAGAGCCTTTGTACTCCTGGGCTTGATTAAAGAAACAAGGACCAGTTTTGTTCTTCACAGCCATTTCCTAATACAATTGGTTAGCAGGAAAGCTTTCTGTGTTTAACTTCTCCCTTCATAGGAGCTTCGGTAATAGTCAGCAAATAATAAGTTGTTAAAATCAATAGAAAATACTGTGTTCAACAAATTGGATAATGTATAGCAGCACTTGTTTCTCCTACATTCTGTGTGGTGAAACCTATATAGTTCTGTGCATTCAGTTAATTATTTTGTACAGTATGTTTTATTGCTTTAATTTCTCTCTGGACTAGAAAGAATGTCCTGCCCTTGGACTCGCTCTGTTATTTTCAAGCTATGTTAGGAGAATGTGAATACCCAAGTTTAGTTCCATATCCAGTGGCTTAAGGATTATAATTGCAGCAGTCAAGGTGGTCTATTTATTTTATTAACTGATCATAGACACAAGTGCAAGTGACCTAAGTAAAAATTTCTTTCCTGAAAGCCAAAGCACATGGCAGAACAATGCTGCACACAGTTAATAAAATGTTTTGCTTTGGGGACTGCCCAAATTTCCTTTTCTTATTGAATTGAAATAAAGAAGCTAATGGCAAGTTACCTGCTGGTAACCTGTCGTTTGTTTGCCTACCAGCTCTTGACTCAGTGTTTTCTCAAGGACTCACGCACCCAGATTGGTGCCAGAAGTTATAATTGGACGTTTCAGACCGCTGACAAATCTTGAATATATGGGGAAAAAAGCATAGAATGCATACCTGTTCGCACACTGTGTGCTCCACTCATGAAGCTCATGCTTAGCGCTTAGGCCAAGCTTCCAGAGGAACTCTAATGGTATGATTTTTGGAAAGTATAGTAAATCACTACATCTCAAAGATAATTAACCATCTCCCCAAACTGGCGGTGTCATTCTAATAGTCCCTCACTTTTTTCCCCCCTTCATCTCTAGCTTACTTTCTCTATTACTACTTTCCCTTTCATTTGAAATTTGGTGGTTTTAATCTATCATTTCCCACTTCTAAGTGTCTTCTCTTTTATCTTTGGAAAACACCCTTT
This sequence comes from Pygoscelis adeliae, assembly GCF_000699105.1. Lineage (NCBI taxonomy): Eukaryota > Metazoa > Chordata > Aves > Sphenisciformes > Spheniscidae > Pygoscelis > Pygoscelis adeliae. The sequence continues at coordinate 860,323 of NW_008825271.1, forward strand.
TTTCCTTCTCTAGTCCTCTCTGTGAATTCAGCACTCCCAGCGGTTCCCTAACCTGTGGTTATCTTGCTCTTTCCTATATTACAATGCCTCTTGCCATTTCTCTGTGTACTTTCAGCATACTTTCTTTCCTCTGCTTTTCTTTCCCTTGATCTTCCCTGCTGTTTCCTGTGCCTTTTTCCTGCCTTGCTCTTTTTGTTTAGGGCTTGGGTTGGTTAAGGGACCTCACTTTTCACCTCATCCAGCTTTGACTCATCTTTCAAATCACTTTGGGTCCTTCCTCCTTTCTCTTTAGCCCTTGGATCTCCTTTTCTCTCAGGCAATCTTCTCTCTCAGGAAAATTTCCCTCCCTCTCCTCTTATGTTATGAGGGAGATGGGACTTAACAAAAGACATTACTGTATGGCCCTGCTTCTCTTGCTTTTACCTTTCATATTTTTTTCACTCCTGTCCCCTGAAATCCTTACACAACCCTGAGGAAAAGACCCAGACCAGGATATTAATGAGCCGGATGGTGATCTCTTTCCCACTGCCTCCATATTTCAATTAAAGTCAAATACTCTGAAAAGCCTGTTCATTGCCCCTTTGCCATTTGGTGACTGCACTGTGGATCGCCGTGCAGGAAAAAGCTCCTGTGGAAAAGGCCGGTGGTGCTCAGGGATTGCCGCGCAGCAAGCATTCACAGGGAAAGTATCCGTCCTTCTTCATTCATCCTGTACCACATGCCAGAGCACAGAGGAAGCACGTGCAGGCAGGCTACTGGCATGTGCTGGCATTGCTTGAATGCCAAAATGACCTTTGTGAGGAGGCAGGTTTTGTTCTCCTTTTGCTGAAAATCGAGGTAAGAGTGTAACAGCTGACATGAGCATGTTGCTGGTGGCTGGCGTTTTCGGTCAACAGCTACAGAGAGGCCAGTAACCACCCAAGATGAGTAACACACTGACTTTTCAGACTTTATGATTCGACCTGACTTGACCATGTATCACCCAGAATACACTGTGAACAACAGGAAGTTAGGAAGGAAAAAAACTTCACTGAAGACAGATATTAGTCATTAAGTCTAATGTCTACTTTTATGTGATTTTTTTTAACAGTATATTTCACTGTCTAGAGTCCACGTTATCACCTTGTTATAGTTTATCAGGTGATGTAAATTGATTTAAAATGACATAAATAGACTGTTCCTCCTCCAGAAAAAGAGAAAGTAATAATCTTTCCCCAAAACACACACACACACACACTTTTTTTCTCTTCAGGAGGCAAGCCCTCCTTTAGACTACCTGCTCACAGAGCTGACTGCAATGCAGTGCGGAGCAACTCAGCACCGGCAGCGGTCTCCTACAGAAGCAGGGCGTTCATACTGCCAGAGTAAAACTCATTAATATCACTTTCATTTTACATGGAAAGCTTGCTCACTGATGTCTGAATTATTCCAGGGAAATTGATAATACCAAGTAAGTTCAGGTTTGTGTGCAGTTTAAATACAGTCACTTTGATTTTTAATTGCAAATCCTCGTCTCCTTTCTCATTAAGCATTTTAAGAGTTCAAAAGGATGTCTTTTATCTAAATCATGTAAGGTCTGGAAAAAAAAAATTAAAAAATCAGGGTTTAGAATTGAATTTGGTCCACTTCGTGCTGGGACACCACTGCATCTTTATGAAATCAAAGAGAAAAATATTCAAAGTTACTACTCCAGCTCGTATTAGATCACAACATATAAGATTTTTGTATCATAGTAAAACCTTTGATCAAACCCGATCAGCAACAAACAATGAAAAATATTGTTTTCCACTGGGTTGTGGGAAGCTCCCTCTCTACAGATAGCAACAGAACGTGTGTGGCACATTTCAGCTTCTCATCAGTTCCCTGGGAGTATACGAACACGAACATTCTTCAATAGACTCCCAGCTTTCCCTTCAGCTTAGTAAGGTGCTTCTTGGGGATTTGATTTTTCAGAAAGGGTTTGACAAAATGGAATATAAATAGAAACTGTTTGCACTGTTGCAGGGCTCAAAAATTCCAGGGGCAGCGTTCCAGAACTAAATCAAAATTGTAATAGCATAGAACAAAACCAGCACTGTTTCGTTTGAGGAGAAGTGGGTTTAGGGAACAGGATTCTGAACAAACCCAGTCCAATAAACCACATAAGTGAATCCTTCAGAGTAGAGTAAATTGGCCTACGCTGAACGCCCTGCTTCTGTAGGAGACCGCTGCCAGTGCTGAGTTGCTCCGCACTGCATTGCAGTCAGCTCTGTGAGCAGGCACGCTTTGAAGCACCTTGGCTTTTTTTCTGCATTTATATCCCCTTGAATATAACCACAGAATTAGCAGTCCGGGAGTCAGTTCTGGAAGTAAATCCACATGAAGAATTACATATTAGCTTCATCACTCTCCAAGCTGGGAAGAAAAAGAAAGGCTGCTGTCTAGCTCCAGCTCAGGAGCTGCAGCAGGAGAACAGTAGTACTGACCTGTGCTTGTACTAAAGAAATCTGTGCTTGTTTTAAAGGCAGCTGACAAGGAACGCTGTGCACACGTGGGGCCCAATGAGGCTACAGAACATCTGGACTAATCTCAGTGGCACCTCTTTAGCCCTATTTTTGAAGTGTAAGCAGAATTATCACCACTGCTTGCACAGAAATGCATCAACAAACTCTACATCTGGTTCTCTTTTCATATGAAGCACAATGTTATGAAGTATACTTTTTTCCAGGTGTAACATATGGGAATCTCCCTTTTTCTTTGGCAGGCTAAAGGATTTTAAATGAAGCAATACTCCACCACTACTTACTCAAAAGTAGATTATTTATTTAGCTACTGAATGCTTCTTAAGCAGTACTGCTGCTGTGATTTTCCTTATGCATGAAAAATGAGAGTTGCATTCACAGGACTTGGGTAAAGGGTGGCAAATGTTCCTAGGATGCACATTCCATGGAAATACGTGTTCTGAAAACCTTTGAAAGAGGACACCCTTATTTTTAAATCTGTACTTACACTTAGCATGTTTGGCACTGCTACATAATTCTTAACTTCAGCACGAAACACAGAATAAGAAACAGACACAGAAAAACACATCCCTGCCTTACTCAAGGCACTGATGTACCGGCATGAAAACACTCCTTCCAAATCCCAGATACAAAGTCAAAGAGAGGCACGTGTGGTAAGATACTATTTTTATCCCAAAGAATGTGGGTCCCTGTCTCCTCAGACACGTTCACCCTCTCATCACCAACATGAGAGGCAAAGGAATTAGTATGGAGGTAGTGTGAGAACATGCACCACTATTCAGTACAGATGATATACGTATCTTAAAGCATATTTGTACCTGTCTAGAAGCTGTTCAAACTTACACAACATCAAAGTAGCTTACACTCTCTGTTGTTCAGCACAGAATTTGCCAGCTCCTTCTTAAATGTAGTACAAAGAAAGAAAAATCTGACGAGAGCATCTCCTATTCATACATGCCAGTGCAACCTGCTTCCAAGGCACAGGGACTATGAAAAACCTGCTCACAAAGCAGCAACACCAAAGACAAAAAAAAAAAAAAAAAAAGCTGATGGAGCACGAGAAATTCACATGAAAGGCCAGTTTAACTAATTTCCATTTTATGTATGCATATGTGAAGGCACTCCTGAGAGTGCCTAAAGAATGGAGACCTTTGGTGAAAAGGGACAAACCAAAACAAGTTGTTACTTGAATATTGCCTTCAAATTTCTCACTACAGAGAAGCTAACATGACAATGCAGCAAGCGTAGCACTAGATGATAAACTGCTTTCTGTTGATTCTCCAGATTCCCGTGAAGCTTAAATGGGAAATGCTGAGATTGAAACAATCTTTGCTTACACATAGATTAATACTCCATTCCTAAATCCAGGATTTATTCTCAGTGTTGGCAGAAAAAAAGAGGCTTGCTAAGTTGGATATGTCATAAACTTACTAGCTTGATGCTGGCTAGTAAATTAAAGCAGCATTTTGTCACTGATATGTTAGAAAGTATTATTCCAGTATAACCCACACTCACAGGGTGTATGGCTAGAGTGTCACCAGTTTTCAGTCCATTATGGACCAGATATTACAAGTGATTTACTGGATCATATATTTTTGAGAGTTTGGTAGTAAAGCAAATAAGCTTTTGGAGTGTTTTTTCCACTCCCTCAGCACAGAGCAGCTTTCTTAGGAATCAGAACTGACAATGAAGAAATCAAAAAACTTAGCACAGCAGTGACCAAGCAGAGTACCAGTACCAGTTCTCAGCAACAGCTGAGAAGCAGCAACAGCTTCTTCTGAGAGCTGTTTTTGGACCATGAGACTTGGGGCAGTGGAGAACAGAAAGGTCAAGAGTGAATCTGAGGAGGTGGTCGTGGCCAACAACCTGGATTATGAAAGGGAACTTCTTCCCACTAAATGCAACTGCAACGAGAGCAGATGTGTTCACCTAGAGTCCTAAAGATCAGCACAGGGGCCAGGAGCACTGAGCACTGGGAAATTTTTGAGGAACTAGGTCGTGGTCTGTCTCATACCAGGGGTCCCCTCTTTCCATTGGGTCCAGATAATCCTTTCTAAGATTTTTGCTTCCAGATGATCTAGCGTTAGTTCCAAAGTACAGGCCTTTTTAGCATCACTAAACTGTTACTGAAATTATTTCTGTGCTGGAGGCCCTGACAGAACTGCTACACTGTTAACTAAATGCTATACTGGTAATAATCAAAAGCAATTTCCTCTCTAACTACCAGCACTATAAACTCACCTTCAGCACAGACAATACGTTCAGATTCTTTCCTTTCTATATACCACAGGACATCTGCTACATCATTATCTAGCAGAAAGGCTGTCCCTAAGACAGACCTGTGTTCCTACAGCCTTCTGATGATGCCCTCAATGACACCTCAGAGGCATCATCATCTGACTACCAGGAAGAGTGTAATTCTTACCGCACAGTGGGTTTTGCTGGTGGTGACGCTGTACAGCAATCACAGCTGAGAGTCAGACTGTACAAAACTGTTCAAAATGTTTATGTTACACTTCTGCACATTACACAACATATATGGTTTAAGGCAAGTTCGGAGCCCACTGTATTTACTACTAATCAGTGCTCCACAGAAGAATACCTAAACCCTAGCAGGATCTGTTAGTAGCTAGTTCAATGGAGCCACATACAGGAATGGGTGCTTCTGTATTAGAGAAGCAGAGGCATGTGTGAGTATAAATTTGATATGCTGAAGTAAGGGTGGGAGAAAAGGTTGCCTATTAAAGAAGGGCTCAGATGAGTAGTATAACATTTTGTAAAAAAGTGAAACATTTCTATATGACTATTATTTACTATTGAAAATATAAAAAAGCACCACAATAAAATAGCATTACAGAGACAGCCTATCACTCTGATACATAAAAAACTACTCTGACAATTAGACACAAAGTTTCTAAGAAGTCTTTGAGAAGGGCTAAAAACAACAAAAAAAATCTCTTCTACTTTACCGTCAGTTGGACAAAACTGGAAGGCTAAAGAATTGTGGGAAGGAAAAAGCTGAGTTTTGCCTACGAAGACAAAACATTTTTAGTAGATTGCTCTGAAGAACCTGAATGGCTGACTGTGAGTGATTTTACGAACTCATTGCTCCATACAGTGCAAGTATTTGCTCTCATTATGGTAAATAAGCTTGTCAGGACAATCTACATATCATAAACATTTAAATGGCAAATGATATGTAGTAGAATACCTGAAGGCTTAAATAAAGGATCCTTGTGGAAAATAGCAAACCATTAGTTTAAAAGATGAATTGACATTTCTAATAAGCCCTCTCTAGAATAGCTGAATCGGTAAAATAAATTTTTATTACAAATGAAAATCACTGCTTTAATGACACTAGGATTTGCCACAAAAATAAATTAGCAATATATCTTAGTAATTAAAACTACAGAAACACATTATAAATCTATGTTGCAAAGGATGGGAATTATATTTGCTAGTACATTATATTCCCATAGTAGATCCTGTTTAGCATACACAGTGCTGAAATTGTATAAAGAAACTAAGAACTTTAAACCACTAAGATTTTTTTTAGTTTAATATTGCAAAGCTCCTTCTAAGAACATACTGTGGCATATATGGCAGTGATTATTTAACCATCTAAGTAGTTATACTGTGCTCATGACTACAGTGTTTTTAGGATTTAATTTTGAGGGATAATATCAATTTTAAACTCATCTTTCCATTTGAAAAGATCCACTACTTTTAAGAAGGGAGAAATGTCTACCTTATAATTATATTAACAAATCAGTAATTGGGCTCAAATTACCTTCTTGAGCACATTACAGCTACTATACTTGCCCTTTGGGCACATTACAGCTACTACACCTGCCCTGATCTCTTGTTGCTTCCCATTTTCAACAGCACCCACTGTAAACAATCTGAGATAGGAACTACGTTACTGTATGCATTAGTAACCCGTGTAATGGAGCTTTTTACTGTAATCATAATTATCATTAGAGATATAGCCAAAATCAAGTATTTTGTCCCCATTTTTCCCCGAGTTTCAGCTATACCTTGTTTATGCTGCCTGTCTGATAGCTACGAGGCTGTTTCCCCTGTATAACCAATTATTGAGGGATCAGAAATGTCCAAGAATTCTCTCTCTGTATGATCTACCCGAGGATATGCCAGATTCACAGCCTTTATGCTATGCTGATGAAAGTAAGTATGTTAAGCTCCTTCCCAAGAGAAGAGAGAAATTTCTTCAGTTGGAAAGGTGACATAAAACTAATAGTATCCCTCCAAATGTTAGGCACAGCCCAGGAACAGAATCCTGGAGTCCTATTTCTCAACAGCCTGTGGGTACCATTGCATTATCATCCAATGCACACTCAAAGCTTTTCACTGGGGACACTAATTATCTTTCAATCAGTAGGCCCTAAGGTTAACAGCCACATTAGAGAAGGTGTAAATATCTTCAGGGCTAGGAGTGCTTGCTTGAAAGCTGACTCTTGTCTGGACTACTCTTGTCTGAGCGTTCATCTCCATTACAGTTGTGACAGAGAATTTTACTGGTTTACATAAACTTAGAAAGAAGACATTACTACTATAGTTTCAGACTTTAACACAAACTTCCCCTACTTTTTTTTAATATCACGGTCTTTTAAAATTTCACTGTCAGACTAACCTCCATCTATGCAATCCCAGGTAATATGCTGTAAGTCTGCTACTTCAGGCTGAAGAGAACAAAAAAAGTCAAAAGAGCCTATTACCTGGTGTGGCATCTACCCATCGTCTAAAGCGGAGATGAAGACTATTAGCCTGTCAGCATTAGTTCTGACTTAAACACTTTACTCTAGACACTTTCATTAACTGTGTTGACATAGCTATATATTATTCATTTAACCCGCACTTCATTGCACTCCTAATATGCAATCATGTTTTGCAAACGTGAACCTGAATATAAGGCATTCAAGGCTAGAGTCTTGGTTGATGTAAGTCAGAGTATTTTAGTGAAAATAAGCCTGATTAGCCTAGCTGAGGATCCAACCCTATCTCTACACCTGCAAATGCAACTATGTTTCTTCCTAGAATAGGTCCTGAATATGTCTCCATTTTTAGTACAACACCTGGGATTTATGCTCAGCTCATTTTTCATTGCGTTAAAACACTCATTAAAATGAGAATTTGTACTGTTATAGGAAAGGTTAAATGTTTCTATGCAAGATGCACTAAAACTAAGTGAATAATTCATCTGTTTTTCATATACAAATTTATTCATGGAATAAAATCCTCTAAAAGCTCCTGTTATGGAGATTACAGGCAGTTTCTCCAGAGCATTCAATAATCCGAAAGCTATGCTGGTTTATTTGGCTGGACACATTGCCCTTTCCGAACATCTTTGTCTCGTGATTAGACTATCAGGTTTCTGGCATGAACATCTGCATTTATCAGTTCAATTCCTACCAGCTTTAGACCCCATGAAAATACAGACCACATACTTTCTAAACTAAGCATTAACAGTAACTTAGTGTAAGCATTACACAGCACATGAATAGTCCTACTCTCAGTAATTGTCATTCTGAGTTTTTAGCAAACCTAAAATCCTTGAACAATCAAAACTGACTAAGTCCTTAGGCAAACAAGCAGTAGTAAGTCCAAGCGCCTGGCACCCAAACCAGTCTGTCTAGTTGTTTTGTGATTTTATTTTTTTTTAAAGATAGATTTGAAAACTCGGAGAACTATTAACAATATATTAAACTATAATATATTCACTAATGTTCTTCTCCCCCAGCTAATGGCATTCATAATTATCTCACTTCAGTAGCTAAGAGAATTTCCTCAATATTTCTTTGCAATTACTTCTATATATGCTATTTCCCTGATGAAAACAAGGTTTAAGCCACTCCACCAGGTCTATTCCTACCTTTAATGCACTGGCATCTTCTATTCCCATCTCCAGATAGCTATTAGGGTCATATCTCTTTTGAAAAAAAATCTCTAATCAGCCTAGTCTATTTCTGTGCTAATTATTGTTATGCTCAGAATGACTATATTGAACAGATAACCTTAACATATACACATTATTTTGAATTGTGTAGGCTTCTGTCTCCCTGCTCATACAGAAGTGTCATTGTAGCTCTGCTGGTGTAATTCTATGAACAGGCTAGGCTTCTAGAGAGAAGTAATATCTTTTATTAGACCAAGAGATATAGTCAGGGGAGAGAACAAGCTTTGGGCTCAGAAAAGTAATGAAAGTCCTCTGAGACAAAAATGCTTTCTTGTTTTTTCTCCAACAGTATTATTTGGTCTTATAAAAGAAATAACCTTTTCCCTATAGGCCTGACTGTCCTTGGTTATAATAGATTACTTACAATGGAGATAGGTCAAAAAGGAGTTGTAGAACAAAACAAAGTAAACCAAAAAGCCAAAAACACAGTTAGGGAAGGTAAAATCATGGCCTAGATAAATAGCAACTCCGTACATAAAATAGCCTGCCTGAAAGTCCTGAAGATGGTCTCTTCAACCTCAACACCAGGATAGGAATGTTTGCCAAGACTACTAACCTCTAGACCAAAACATAATGATCAATTTTTTGGAGAGAGTGCACAGGCAAGTTGCTCATTAGCACACTGTCAGCTATCTGCAGAAAGCAGGGAAGAAATCGGATAGCACTCAGGTGAAGTTATGTGCATCTAGGAGATTTAAGGATACGAAGGGACTGAAAGAAGGGCTCCCCATGCATATCCATAGCAAAAGAAAGGCTATGGAAAAATACAGGCTTGCTGCTCAATGGGCAGGGGACCTAGAGACAACAGGCACAGAAACAGCTGAGGAACATGCTTTCTTTGCCTGAATCTTTACTGGCAAGGTCTGTTCCTGGGCTTTCCAACTCCTGCACCTAGTGTCAGAGTCCGCAGGAATGAAGTACTACCCATGGCACAGGGAAATCAATGAGGGGATGCTTAAACAAGCAAATGAGTCCACGGGACTGCACCCGACAGGGCTGACAGAGCTGGTGGATGTCATTACAAAACTCTGATGTTTGAAAGGTCATAGCGACTGGAAAAAGGCAAACATCACACTCATCTTCAAAAAGCACAAGAAAGAGGACCCAGTGAAGCAAAGAGTGGCCAACGTAACCTCAGTTCTTTGAGGGATTATGGAGCAAACCCCTTTGGAAGGCATTTCCAAAGACACAAAGAACAGGGAGGTGCTGAAAAACAGCTGGCAGCAATTTACCAGCCAAATCAAGCCACGCCTGCCAATTGCTTTCTGCAGTAAGGAGGACTGGCTTGATGGATGAGGAGATGGCAGTTTTCTTGGCTTTAGCAAGGCTTTTGACATGGTCTATATTCTTGTAGCCCGGGCTGCATTAACAACAGCATAGCCAGCAGAGAGCTAGGTTTGTTTAGCTGGGAGAGGAGGATATGAAGAGGAATCTTATTGCTGCCTATAACTGGTGGAGGGGAGGGTAACAGAGAAAGTGGAGCCAGACTGCTTGGTAGTGGTGCACAATGAAAGAATGGAAAGCAACAGTCATAGCTTGCAGCAAAAGCAATTCTTTGCTGTTACAGTGACCAAACGCCGGGAACAGAGGACCAAGGAGATTTTGTTTAAAAGAAACAGCTTTTGTGTCACTGCAAACCATGACTTTCCCAAGAAAGGAAAATCATTGTAGATGTCATTACTCAAAGGCTGTACAGTCAGCATTGTTAATGAAACTAAGAATTGGAGGGAAGAAGGGAAGGACATGATCCAGGTTTCCAGTCAGACAGCAGTGAGATGCCAGGCATAATCTAAAAGAGAAATGAAGGACAGCCCTTTCCATCTGAAGGTGATGCTCTCTGGGCATCAAAGCAGGACATCCTGTCCATGTGCTTCACAGACAGTTGATGCCTTTGAAATGGGAGAGCAAACTTCTGTAAGTAGAGTGAAGAAAAATGTTGGAGATTTTAAAGCCTCCCCTTCATCCAAGCAATTTCTATCTGTATCTTCCATCCAAACAATCCTCTTTTCCTATAAGATCCTGATTCTTCAAATCCCAGTTTATCAGTTAATCCAGATTGCTTTTTACAGTAGACAACTGTTCTTCTAGTTATCTGCAAATTTTACCAATGATGATTGTCTAGTTTCTTGAAGAAGGTCGATAAAAATATTTAAAAGGAAAACAAGCCATTTTGCTTGAATATAAATAGACCTCAAAACTAACAGCAGCTGGAGTACAGAATCAAAGCATAAATTGATGTATTATCAGACAGGTATAATAGACGGAGGTTTAATCAGTAATCATTAAGGTCACCCTATGATTTGTGCTATGAAGCATCCTTTATTCATCTGTTTGATATTGGCAATTTGAACTACATAGGATGAAGTTTTCCATACCAGATATCAATTCAGGGTACAGTAAACTGTCATAACTCATACACACATATAATTTGAATTATGAAAGCTGGTGTTCAATTAATTGGTCATTTTCTAATTTTGGAGTAGTATTCAACCTTGGAAATGCTTTAAAGCCTTTTTTTAAAGTGATAATACAGTAGGTAGTGTTTTAGCATAACTTCTACGAAGTTCCCCTCCTACTATTTTTCTACTTGTTTCACATTTTCTAGCTGGAAATGTTCCAGATTTTGTCTGTGACTGACGTTTAATTTATTTTTTTTAAACTAGGGCAAAATTTTTCCAACTCTTTGCAAAAGGAAGATTGCAGAAAAAAATGTATTCTCAAAATTAAAAAAAACCCTAAAGGTATCATGACCTACTTTTAATGCTACTTGGGACAGGAAGCGGAATTCAGGAAGGAAACAAACAGTCTGTGAAAAGTTTGCATACGCTAGCTGAAGCATTTCTGAGTTAGGCAAACAGCTCCATTTGCTATTTTCACTTTTAAACTGTCCTACAACTCAGGTGCTAGATCATCTCGGTAAAATCTGCTTGAGACAAATTTTAAAATCCTGCTAATATGCGTTTTTTTGACAGAATGGGACAGAAGTCTTAATTCATAGCTCAGAACATTAGAATTAGAGCTTTAGATTTTAGCAGGCTTTTTAGAGGTTGTTTTCAATCACATCACGAAAGGCATTTTTAAGAGTATGTATTATCAGGATTGAAAACCTGAAATTTCCTGTGGACTTCATGAAGCTGTTTCTGACAGATTAGATAATGGCTTGCTACTAATCAGTCATAAAAAACCCACAACACTGTTTTATGAGTTTGATTTCTGCTGTTTCTTCTTCAGTGAAACAATTCTTTGAGCATCAGGAATGGTTGTTTGTTCTTTAAAGCAAAGAGCTCTTTTTTTTCTTTTTTGTTTAGTTCTCATGTAGAATACCTAAGGAAAAACGTCTCTTTGAATAGGATAAACTTGTCTTTTCTAAGGTAAGCTTGACTCAGTGATTTGTAATTTCTCAAGGCATCAGGCTGGCTATTTTATTCTAACTCAAACTCGCCCACTTTGAAATCAATCATAGGCACATATCATAATTTGAATTAATACCTTAAAAAACAACACACCCTGCCTTAAATGCAGAAGAAAAAAAGATAAAGCAACTTCTGACACTCAAGAAATAATATCTTTTCTATTCTTCAGCTAGTACAGAAATCACATTAAAAAAGAATTTTGCAAACAGCTAAATCTTTCACTCAAGTCCTAAATCAAAGACCCAAGAAACTGATGAGAGTCTACTGACATTCAGGCATCTCTAATCAGAGTGCTCCGGCTCAGCCAGAGCTCAGCCCCATTTTTATTTTGCTCTTCTCAAATTCTTAAGGAATGTGGCTGAAAAATTCACTGTAAATAAATTATCTCACAAATGAACTGCCCTAGTTCCTGGTGATTTGTTCATAGTTTTAAGGTATTGATAGAATTAATAAAAAACAGAATATGGCAGAGCCTCAGACCATCACTTCAGCATTTCACTTTTTTGATTGGATGTCTGAAACTCTTTATTGGATCATCTAATAGGAAAGGACTCTGTGGCGCATCCTTGGCACAAGTATTTAGCAGAGAATTCCTAGCCAAAGATGGAAGATGAGCTACAATGGATGACTTCAAGCCATCCCCACAGACCCCCCAGCTCTGGGCTGTGCCATGGGCCTGGCAACAGCATCAGCATTTCTAATAGCCCATGTAGGCTACAAAACTGCATGGAATCAAATGAATATCTGCAAATATTAATTTTTGAGTCATATATTGGTGCATCTCTTAGTCCCAGCATTCCTAGACAAAACACATAAGCAAAACCTTCAGCGTATTGTTAGAATTTATGAAATGAGTTAATAAACAAAGAGAGTGAAAATCCATAAGAAATAACAGGTGTGCAGTGAGACCACAAAGGATGGGATTAGTTGGAATAAGAAAAGCTCTCTCCTGAATTTTTTATGTTAACAATTTTGTAAAATCTCTATTTATTACAGCACAAGACCTGCAATTCTAAAATCTAGAGTTTAATATCAGGCTTCTCGGATTTGCTTTTGCTTTTATGCCAAGCAGAGGCATTTGCTACGTATTTGCTATTTGCTTTCTCTGCAACAGTGAAACAGCACAACAACAAAAAAAACCCCTAAAAAAACCCAGATGATGACAGAAAAGATACTGTGTGTCATTAGAATAGTAAAATTCATTGCAGCTGCAGAAATTGATATAATCAGAGTTCATCTGCAAATGTAGAGAATACATGGAGAAAAAAAAAACCCAAAACCAACTCTTTTGGCTCAGAGCCAGGTTGCACAACATGTAAATTAGCTAGTTCTCACAGACCTATTCCTAAAGCTCACTGCTGCCATATCAGGTACCTCCTTAAGATCTATGGATAATGGATGCAAGTTAATGCAATTTACAATTTTTTCTTGCCTCATTCCAATTACATGGATCCAGCAAAGCCCATAAGCACAAGGGAACTGGACTTATAAAGCATAAGTTAAAAGTGGAGTTAGGATTTTTCCTGTAATGAAGCTATGTCATCTTCCTCCAAAACACAGCTAGGATGAACATGAAGCCTCCTCCATAGCACAGAAGATTCTGCACTTGCAATGCCTGTAGTCCCAAGTGGGATATGTGGGAGAAACTTAGGGTGATGAGGAGCTTCCCACTGCCCCATATCCAATATCTTGTCCAAATGAGCAGACTCAGACATAAAGGTGTATTCTTGCAAAAGAGGAAAACACACAAAAAAACACTCAAGGAAAGACACAAAAAATAGACAAAGGTCCTTGCCAAGAAGTTCTGGATCCAATTAACTCAGTGAAAATTCACTATCTTTTCATAAGTCTTCATTATCTCCTTTATTCATCATCTGCCTCTTTATGACCCATTCTAAACCTTAAAGGGTAGGTTATCACCAACGTCACATTAAAGAATCTCTGTTCCCCTTCCACCTCACACTCCTGCTTTTGAAACCATAGGAACATAATGAACCTCTTAAAATGTATATAGTCAAAGGTAAAATTTTGACATCTGTGATGAGAAGAAAGAATTTCCCGTTTCTAAAAGTTGTGCTTTTTAAGCCATATATATCTAAGAGGAACATAAGAGTTGAATTTCTTCCTTGATGTGGTGTTCATATAAGAGCAGCAATTCAAATAGCCATAGCCAGTGCTGGTGAGAACTGTAGTACAATATAGCCAAAGTTCCAACCATTCTTCCACAGGGCACTTATCACTCCAAGTGATCTTCAAACACAACTCAGCAGG
>NW_008825271.1:874499-880386 GCF_000699105.1 Pygoscelis adeliae
TCAAAAGAAAAGAAAAAGGATAGGGAAAAAAAAAGTACTTTAAAAAAAAATTCTTTTCTTACTGCCGTCCAACACATAAGGATCTCATTGCCAAAGATAAACTGAGTGATCCCTGTTGACTGCGGCCATTCGCAACTATTACATCATCTTGGTCTGTATTCAAGTCATACCAAGGGATTCCAACAATTTGAATAGGCATTGAACTTAGTGCCTGAATTCCCATTCTGTAAATTGGGATAGATTAACTACCTTACCTCATTAGAATGCTAGGAGTATAGTTTCATAAATGCCTATCACCATTTAAAAGAAATAAACTTTTACGAATACCGAAGTGACACAAGTATTTGGTTAGATAACTACAGGCCTAAGTTTAAACTGGAACAGTTCAGAATGAGACTCCAGAACTCACTTTTCACCAAAATTTTCCATCTTTTTAGAAGTTTGTGACATTCCAGCACTCCTTTTGCCACATAATCAGCCCTGAGCTGATTGCCTAGCGAGTCTGAGCACTCCTTTGCTTCCCATATACATTGACAACTGTAATACCGACCTCACTACCTTCCAGCACAAACTACCTCCTGTGAAGCTGACTCAAGCCAAACATTCACACAAATTCTAGTCACATTCACTGCATATAGCACTCATGACAACACCAAACATCCTATTTTATGATATTTTAGTTTCAACCCTGTGGCTCTCAAAATGGCATGGTTTATTAAGTGCTGACAGGCAGCTGATGCTATGGAAAACACAAGTCAAACGCCGGATTACTGTTAAGAGAGGCTGAAAACTGGTAGGTAACACAGCTGGAATTCTATTAACACAAGGTGTGAGCTGGCCTGCAGAATCAATGCAAGAATAGATTTCTCTTCTCCACTTTGTAAATTCAATTCCCACTGCTGTTAATGAGAACAGCGTATTTAATTTTCTTTGCACCATATCAACAATCTGATATCACAAACATGACCAAGTTAAATGCTTCCTACCCTGAATGCTGATTTATCAAATACACAAAACCATATCTGTAATATGAGACTAACTTAAGTGCTATGTTAAATAACGCCACAATATTTTAAAAGAGTAAATCAAACAGGAACTGTGAGAGAAATTTCAGTTCAGTGACCCAAACTGATATATGATGTAGATGTGCTTAACTTATAAATTCCTGAGCTACACAAGCTGATATCTATTATATCTGTACTTTAAAATAAATGTCATAAATTGCTATGGAGGCCAAGGAGATTTCTGAAAGTTTCCAGAGACAGTTCTCATTTTGACAAGAAGTCAGATACCGTTCTTTGCAAGATTATGATCCATCATCATATATGAAATCCCAAATGGTATGCATTCTCAGAAACAGTGATCCAATGTTAAATATTTCATTTACATACCAAATTATCTGGGAGAATTCTATGTGATTGTCAAAGATTATTAACCATATCAAGTTGATTAATTTTAATGTGAAACCAAATAAATCTTAAGAATCTTGGACAGCACTTCTATTTTAACACAGTGATATTGACTAAATTCTGTCTTCTACACCCTAAAAATAATAATATTGATGGAGAAAAATTCAGGGATCAATATGCATAAGACTGAAGAAATTAATGACCCAGCACCAAATGAGCAGTCATGCAAAAATTTTGATACCACAAATACCAAGGAAGTGTAGAACCATAGAATCATAGAAGTGAAACCCAAGTAAAACAGAACGTGGCTTTACTTACCTGAAAGGAAAGTTGTTTGGTTTTTTTTTTTTTTTTAATATGGACACACTAAATCATTCAAGCGAGACCTCAAACTCTATCTTGACTATATTTTTGAGACATAACTGATTTATGTGATTAGACTTGATAGTCTTACTTCAAAGCTTGATGTAAAAAGCAACTAGGATACGCTGGGTTTATTTTTCTCTTTTTGGAGCTTCTAAAAGTGGATGGAGAAGAGTATTATTGGCATGTTTGTTGAGACATTCCTCTATTTCTCATTATTAGAGGTAATTGATAATAGTACTTTTTATGTAAATTACTACCTTTGCTATTTATTATGTGGTGGTATTATTATGATTATTGCTGTTGTATTTAGGTACCTAATCAGTACTAATATTATCATCATAATGGTGATTGGGAGAAGAACTAAAGCTCCCATTTGGTGAATTAAAATACAAGAAGGAGCAACCTCTGTTCCTGAATCATTTTGAGATGTCAATGTCAATCAAGCACTGCCTTACAGTTCAGCATCTGCTGGAAATATTTTCCTTTTCCACTCAAGCTCAGCTGCAGCTCAACTACACCATATGTGAATTTTTAGATTTTTCTCATTTGCATTCAAGAAATATTTCATTTATAAAATTAAAATTATTAAGACTCTCCAGTTTCATAAGGGTTATTTAGGGATGACAGTCAGTCACTAGGGGCTTGGACGGGATTCGAATCAGTGACGTTAAGTAAGGGATATTCTGTAATTTGTTATCATTTCCTGAGCCAAGCACGATGATGTTTTACATGTTCGTATCAAGGAAAAGCATATAATTTGATCAAGCTGCAAGTGCAAACTTCTTGGCAGAGCCTGAGGGAAAGCAATGACAATAATAAAATGGATAGGCAGGTTGTCAAGAGAAGTGAAAGTACTTTCAACTGCACACTTTTAAAGAAAATCCTGCAGCGGAGGGGCTGAAAATGTTGTCTACAACTGCCCACAGCTATCCTGGGGCTGAAGGATTAGTTTATGAACTGTGGACATGCTATTATTAAATGAACTCAGATAAGAGTTAAATTCATTCATTTACTTAACTCTGTTGTTGGCAGTGGAGCAAATCCTCACTGATGTAAATTAGAATTGGAGCTATGACAATTTCTAGCATGAGAATGTCTGACCCTAGGAGTATTTATTTTGCTTGGAAAAGTAAAGACAGTTTACATGTAAATGAGATGCAGCTTTCCAGCTCTGTATAATTTGTCAATATGGATGTTAATTTCACAAAGACTGAGCAATCTCTATTCTAGAATAATAATAGGACTTGATCCCACCAACCCTTACTTGTAGCACTAATCTTATTATGGTGGTGGGACTAGAGGAACAAAATAAAGGCTACCATCATGAACATTTTCAGGTGAATGCATATCATATGATACTTTCTTTTATATAATTTCTTTGATGTGTTTCCTGGTTTCTTTCAACATAATGAGTGATGCTAAGAGCTAAAATTAAATGCTAGGGCATCTATTAAAAGTCAGCTTTTTGATGGATTTTCAGGGAGTAGAATTTTTTGCAATTGGATCTGGATGTAGGTAAAAATGTGATTTTATAAGGGATATCTGATATCAAAACTTCTGCTACCCTTTCTCCTCTTCATTATAAAAGGATTTATACCTGAACGCAGAAAACATTATGGAGGTTAAACCTGTCACATGAAGTGTTTCTTGGGAGAATTTTCCCTCCTGGGAGTTTCAGGTATAAATCCAGATTCACTGATTTATTCCCAGTCTTGATAGCACTGGCCTCAATCTGCAGACTCTGCTTTTAAGGATTTCAAAAGAGCCTTAAAACATCTTTAAAGGTGAGAGTGCTAAATCCATTTCAAGGTGTGTCATAAGATCATAATACAGGCTACAGATATAATATATTTTTCAAAAAGGACACATGTAAAGTGTTTTCTCAGACACAACACTGAATTAAACCACTTCACCCGAGAACTACCCAGAGAAAAATATCAGGTGCAGAAAATGAAGAACAGCATATTTAATTTCCATTTTCATTTCACCTTCTTAAAACATCTGAATTCATTTTGTTTTCATTTTCTTCTGACCTAATTATCATTGACTTCAGGATTTTCGGTTGACTAACAAACAGATCCGTCCTGATTGTAACATACATGCTGCGAGACTCTTTCGGTAACATTTTCTAATAATCTTTCTCCAAATCATTCTGTTTGTAATAAAGTTTCTAATAAAAACAACGCATACTTTTGTGGGATATGTGCATCCTGTGATACAAGTTTAAATTATCTAGAACTCATCTCAAAATACAGCTTAGAAGCATCTGTTCTGTTTTAATAATTATTCTAAGCCTCTGTGTTTGGGGCACTAATTTAATCGGTGAATTAGTTAACTTAGTTAAACACACAGTTTTGTTTGATTTTACTTTTTTTTGTTTATTCCAAGTTCTTTTCTAATATGGCAATATTATTTCTGTCCTCTTTGGGTCTATGACTCTATCTTTCATTCATTCTTTATATCCCTTGCTCTTTCCTTTCTTATTTCCTGCTGTCTGCTAGACACAATCTCTCCATCCCTGCAGAAAGCAGTGGATATTATTCATGAACATAATAAAAGCACATGGTGAGGCTTGGCTTCTATCTACCAAAATGCTACGGATGTCACTGGAAGCCTCTACTTAAAAACAAGAAAGTGCCAAAAGACTCAAGTGCTTTTCAGACTGGGATGATTAGAAAATGGTAACCTAGGAATCACAGAAGTAATAACATTTATCTGGACTCAAAAGTCAATTGCCATAATTAAAAACAAAGGAGTTCATTAGTTGGCACTGCATGGAGAATGGTCAACTTGTATCATACCAACAGTACTAAAACCGGACAACCAGTATCTTCCAGAATAAATTCTTTTTCATACTCTTAATGTCACTTAAGTATGTATAAGGTCATTTACCAACTGTCGTGGTTTAACCTCAGTTGGCAACTGAGCACCACGCAGCCGCTTGCTCACTCCCCCCCACCCGGTGGGATGGGGGAGAGAATTGGAAGAGCACAAGTGAGAAAAACTCGTGGGTTGAGATAAAAACAGTTTAATAATTGAAATAAAATGATTATAATAATAATAATATGATAATAATAATAATAATAATACACAAAGCAAGTGATGCACAGTACAATTGCTCACCACCCACCGACCGATGCCCAGCCAGTCCCCGAGCAGCGGCCCCCCCGGCCAGCTTCCCCCAGTTTATGTACTGAGCATGACGTCACATGGTATGGAATGTCCCTTTGGCCAGTTTGGCTGTGCCCCCTCCCAGCTTCTTGTGCACCTCCAGCCTTCTCAGTCGGTAGAGCATGGGAAGCTGAAAAGTCCTTGACTAGTGTAAGCACTGCTTAGCAACAGCTAAAACATCGGTGCGTTATCAACTTTGTTCTCATCCTAAATCCAAAGCACAGCACTGTACCAGCTACTAGGAAGGAAATTAACTCTATCCCTGCTGAAACCAGGACATCAACTCTAAGACAGGAAGAGTAACTAAGTATCTGCTAGCCCCATATGCTTGCTTGAAATATCTACAGAGCACAAAGCCAGAATGCAGGAAGACTTTTTTCTAATACTTTTTCCTCAGCAGCAACTACTGCCATTGTCAGAAACAGGCTATAGGGCTAAGTCGATTTTTAGTCTGACTTCGTACAATGGTTCTTGTCCTACAAAGCCAAAAGACTGACATGCCATATCACAAAGCATCGCCAAAAGAACATCACTGATGTTCAACCCTCATCTATCAACCTTATTTAGGAACCTAGCTTTATGCAGCTTAGCACATACCACATAAGCCTGCTTAGTCCTATTGGAACTTGAACACATTTTAAACAACTAAATACATGCTTCATTGCTCTATTATTATTTTCAGTAAAGATGAATTTAAGCATGGCCTTAACTGTTTACCTGAATCTGGCCCTGTACATATTTACTTCTAACATCTGTACTTGAAACTTAAATCCCCCCAAAACAGCCTTGTGCCTTCAAAAACTATAAAACGTGAAGCATATAATCCAACATCAGCTGCCTACCTCACTGGAACAAACAATGTTAAATCAAGCTCAAAACCCCAAAGGCAGTTTTAAATAAATAAATAAATAAAAGCTTTGTTTCTTTTCACTGAAAAAGGT
>NW_008825271.1:880399-883713 GCF_000699105.1 Pygoscelis adeliae
CTTTCCCTTTTCAGCCCCCTCTCCCATTGTCTTCCCTTCACTCCACAAATAAATAAATAGCACTTATTTTCTCCAGTTTGCTGCACACCTCTCCAGGAGACTCCTTTTACATATGGAGCCCGTGAGATTGCAGAATTTGGAACAGGGATTTATGAGCCACGTTCTCTTCGATTGGGAAAATGTTAATAGCTTTTAAAAAAATAAGGGAACGTGAGTATCTTGTCAAAGAGGACGTAGCTAGAACCTCCATGAGCCATGCCTGTGCAAAAACATTATAAGGGTATAAAACCAGAATTCTGTAGATCATTAAATAAGGCTTTTTTTTTTCTTCTTAAATTATTGTTCATTAAGTGCATTTTTATTTCTTTAAAGACTTACTATAATGCTGTCTTAGCAGGCAGCACATACCAAATTTGTGGTCTTCTCTTGTGTAGATGTAGGCCATGGGCCCACACAACATATATTTTGCAGTCACACTTACAGTTTGCAAGGTGTCAGATCTCTGTACCATTTATTATTCCTGCTATCATCTCAGAATATTTTTATGAGCCAAGACACTTTTTTTTATCACCAGGAAAAAGAGCCAGAAAATATACCAAAAGCAACATTCACATTTTCCAAGACAGAAGTTTCACAGAATGCAGATAAAGGTGCCCTTGATGTTTCCAAACTGCATATATTCCCTTGATACTCAAGTTTCAGTATCAGCTGACTGGGAAATAAAAATGAAAAACCTGATGCTTCTAAAAAGACTTTTAAAAAAATATATTTGTTGGCCAAAGATATACTTTAGAAAAACTCTACCTTACTAAATTTTCCAGTGAATTAAGAAAATTATATACCTTGCCTGCCCTGCCAGGTTATCAGGCAATTCAGTTATCCCATTCTCTGATAAGTGTAAATTACTCAGAAGAAAAACAATGAAGGAAAAAATTCTTTGGTTTATATCACACATTTCACCAACATAAAGCTATTTGATCATCATGTAAGGAAGTGGAACACAAAATCATGACACACACAAACAAATGAAAATGAAAGAAATATGGATACAATTTAACTGACAGTGCTGAGGTTTATACTTCTGTTAGATACCTTTATGAGAAAGTGACTGACATCTATTTTTGGTAGATGGGTATGGAAGTGGCTAATAGGGTCTAAGCATTATTACTTTTATATAGATGTCTCTCTTTTTCCAAAAAATAACATCAAGTCAAATGTTGCCCAATTTGATTGCAGATAGTGAAACGTACTTATTTCCATCTTTTATTTGATTTCTGGGAAGAGCCCGAAGTAGATATCATATACCATATATATACAAGACTGGATGTCAGTACTGCAATCACCTTTTCTCCCTTCTCTCAGAGTCAGTTTGCCTAAATTTCTTTAAGTGAAGATTTTTCAGTTCACTCCATTGATTTATCTTTCTTCTTAAGTAAACACTGACCTTTCCTTCTACTCCCAACTTTTCTCTCGAGGTGTTTTAACATAGCCCTGTCCTTGCAAAAGGAAACCTGTTAATTTTAGCCCGAACCAGACAACCTGGCATTTCCAAATTAATGATCTAATCAAACAGGCCTATAATGCTAAAACTGTGATGACAGGTAACTTGGTCATCAGTCTAGCTGTTTGCATTTTGCTTGCATTTCTTCTGGCAGGTATTTCAGATCAAGTTAGGAGGCATGCAGCTCTCCCAGTCTGAATAATACCAGTCAGTTCTGTGCTTGGGTGGGGGATACATGAAGAAAACCCAAACTGCATCAGGAAATGGAAGGCTGGTCTTCAAATGCTGTTGTTTGGAGAGGGTTAAAAGTATGATTTCCAGCACTAAATTTGCATGGACATATTTTAAACAGCACTGTGCACTACCTGTGCATTTACACTGGCTTTTACTGTGTTAAGCTACTTTTCTACTGAAGTTTGTGTCTTACTTTTGAGCACAGATTGCTTCAGCATATCAAGATTTTTTTCTTTTTTGCAACTGGGAGGAGACTGTTTCTAACAAGATGTAGAATAATGACCTAAGCACAGCAAGGGGGTTACAGATAAGAGTGAAAATCTCATCTCCAGAACTTCGACATAGCTGGGCGCAAGCCCGTCTCACAGTATGTCTGTGCATCATGCTCACTCGAATGAGGAGACAGCTTGTGTCTAACACCATCCCTGAAATTGGTTGTCCACAAAAAGATACAGCAGTTATTTCTGATTAAAAAAAAAAGTCTTTTTCTGGCTTCAAGGGGGTGGAGAACATCAACCTCTTTTGCACAGGCTGCTAGAAACCCATCAAATGGTTGTCATTTCTGCAGTAGGGTCCGAGCCAGGATTTAACCATAGGCTGAAAGAAAAGCTCACGTTGACATTCCATCTCTAACATAAAATCCCAATGCACAAGGAAAATGTTTACATGTATATTTCTTGGATTCAGGCTGCTTCTTATTTAATCAGTGTAAAACTTTATGAAGTCTCTGGCAGAAAATACTCTAAGTACTGTAAAAGGACAGATTTTACATTTATAGTACCAATAAACCTAAGACAAGTTTACACAATTGCAGTTCTGTCTCACAATGAAGCATTTTCATCCAAAACTATTTAAGGAAAATATATACAATTCTTCATCTACAGTCAGACAAATAAAAGTGCTTTTACGGTAAACAGGCAACAGAAGATATTTAATAGCAACACAAAAAGAGGCTATAAAACCACCATGTTCAACTTCAATGAAGAAAGAAACACTGATTTCATGATTAGCCATAAATGCCATGCAGTGCAGAGAGTTTCCCTTACAAAAAAAGATGACTCAAAATGAAACACAAAGTAATTCAGACCACAGCTAAGACGGGGAAAGACAGCATAAGAGGAAAACGAGAGAAGAATCAGATACACAGTTTAAAAAAAAAAAAAAGCTATTTAAAAAAGGAAATGTAGATAGCGGTTTGTTCTCAAGACGTAACAATGAATTTGCCTGCACAACTTCAGGATGCCTTAGGACAAGGAAGAAAGCACAGCAAGTGCTGCAAGAGGCAGGGCAGGCTACTCCACTCCACCACACCAGAAGCTGATAGGAACCATCAGAAACGCTGCAAAAAGACGGGGCCACCCCACTGCTTCGCACTCCACGACAACCTGAAGAGCTAGCAGGCAACCTCGGCTGCAGCATTATAAAGCTAGGATTGCCACGTTTCTCCTGTGCTGAGGTGTAACATCCCTCTCTTGCCAAGGAGGATCTTGCCTAATCCTATTCTAGAGTTGCTGCCAGGCACCTGGGTTTTTTTCAGCTTATATATTATCTATTTTTGGATGTCGGTTAAAGACTTATG
>NW_008825271.1:883757-886339 GCF_000699105.1 Pygoscelis adeliae
TAACTAGTCACTGCTGCACTGCTGGCAGCAATCCTTCTGTTTTGGAGGTAGTAGCAGTGAAGCATGCATCTGGCGGAGCTCAAGAGTATTTGCCGTCTAGCTGGTGCCCTCTCTTACCTTGCCCTTACTACAGCTTTGCTGTACACAAACTGTACAAATCAGCATAGTACCTAGATTATCTTCTGAATATTTTACTAGTAAAAACAATTTTGCACAGTAATTATTCTTTTCACACAGTTCACAAGTGATTATCACTGCTCAGAATTAAATCCTGTTATTATTACTGGTAGGACAATGATTGCTGACCACAAACACGTGTTTGTGCATGCAGGTGAATGCATTGGTGTGGAGCAATGAGGGAGAATATGTGAAGATAAAACCACGTAGTAAGAAATTAGGCCCTGTGGAACACCAAATTTTGCAACCTATCAGATACCATTACAGAGGGATGAAGATCTTTGAAAAAGCAAAGCGAGTATAGTTGATAACTATATTCCATCCTGCAGCAATATCAAGTTTTTAAGGTTGTGTTTTAAAGCATTTGACTTCAGTCATTCATAAATAATGGTGCTACAAGCCTGAAGCCAAATATTACTTATGTGAGTAGTTTCACTGATTTCAACCACTAGAATAAATGAAGATAAACAAATGAATGAGGATACGTAAAACAGATTACACTGTTACACACCTACTTCTCATCATACTTCAGCATTTCTGATGTGCTACATTACAGTCTTAAAATTAAGAATTAGGGGGAAAAAAAAATCTTTCAAAATCATTTTAACGGTAGTTTACATGAACGCACATGTCCATGCACATACACATACAGATATATTAATACACATTTGATGATCATGAGAAAGTCAAAGACCTGTGCTTACAAACATGGCCACAGTTTTAGAGTACATACATTTCCAGATACTCAAATTTCTACAATCTAGGACTGATTTTTATAGAAGTTCCATGAAGAGACAATATCAACTGAAATCAACGCCTCATTAGATCAGTCCTCACTGGGTAAAACAATTCGATCACTTTGCATCCAGAGGAAAAAACACACAGCTTTTTGACCTGTAAAGAACCCCCGAAGATCTCTAGTGGTGTCCACAGATTTGTAGTTCTAATTTTATCTAGAATAAGCACGGAACAAGCAAGACACAGCGCATAGGTCAAGTGAACTTGGGAATATGGTATCCAGAGAGACAAATTTCTCCTACCTTTCTTCTACCCATGTCAAATAGGCGGAACTCACATCCAGGAAATAGGGAAAAGGAAGAGGCCAGGTTGTCAGTAACCAGAAGAAAAAGAAAGAGATAGAAAGATTATTCCCTGCCTAAGCACTGAGGGAGGTAAAGAAGAAATAATTGAAGAAGAAAGTGGAAGGGACCTTGCAAGGCCATCTAACTTCACCAGTTATTTATAAGACAATAATTGTAACTACACAAACTTTAAAGACAGACCTTTGGCTCACGTGAATGTATCAAGTCATCATATTCCCATGCAATGTCTGCTAAGCAAACTGCAGTTCACCATCAGAGTACAACATGACACACTTTAAAGCTCTATACGACCTTCCTGAATGAAGAGGTTGGCTTCTGGCTGTTAAAGGTAGACACATCTACTTTAAATACAAGTCAGGGGAGTTTAGAGCATTCTGTGACTGGATGCACTGAGCAGTAAGAAAAATAATTCTTTTTTTTTTTTCTACCTGGCTGTTTTTTGTCCAGGGGCTTTTTACACTAAGTGTCAAATCTGAAATGATTGTATTCTTTTCCTCCTATGAATTAATCCATTAGAAAAATCACGATCAAAAGTATATTGGGCATAATTCCTTCTTACACAGCACAATATTCAAGTCAGATGAATGGAAACGTCTACATAAATCAGGCTTGCTTATTAAAGTACTTCATTCAGTTAACAGGAACACATTACTTGATTTATTGTAGTCCCATGGCACATCAGTAGCCTGCAAGTGCCATGTTACAGTATTTAACAAAAGATATACTATTAAATAAAGTATTTGTGAATAAATCAGCAGCAATTTGTCTGCAGTGTCTAAGTATAAGCAAAGTATTTGGTTGATGACTTTTTTTCCTTTTGGTACAGGATGAAACTGCAAAATATATTTTAAAGCCTTCAATTGTGTTGCAAGTTGCAGAGTTTGTCATTGGCATTATTAGTCTGACATTTATCCTTTTGTTCAAATAGCTCTGCCTAATAAAATGTCTATATCTTTTTTTAACTACATAGCTTCCCATACACTTGAGGCTTCAAAAGCATTTTAAATATTAACAAAGCTTTCATTAAAATGCAGAAACAGGGGTGGGGGAGCTACTAGAAAAGGCTTTACTCTGTTCTCCTCTAGTTTTATGTGGAAGTATTAATCAAAACTTTCATTAATATTGTATGATTTCAGAGCCTTTGCACAATTAGAGTGCACATTACTTCTTATTTACGTTACTTCTACTTTAGGATACTCGGTTTAACAAAAAATTTAGGAGTCTGAGGATATTTAATGCACTTATAGAAAGCGCTATACTGCAGAACTCATGTTCCAGGCAAAGTTCTGGATTTAGGAAATG
>NW_008825271.1:886454-917507 GCF_000699105.1 Pygoscelis adeliae
ATGACAACTCCAGCTCTGGGAGAGACCGATTACTGAGTGCTCAAGATTTATGGTTAAGGTTTCCTTCTTTCCTTCCAAGACTTGGGGTGAAAAAATGTGCACTGTTCACAGATAGAAACATCCACAGCCTCCAGGAAACTGGGAGAGGTTAAATAGAATTATCAACTGTGCTGCTAAATACAGAATTATGGGGGGAAACAACATGCCTGTTATAGATTGAAGTCACAAATAGCAGAAGCTGTCATGCATGTAAGGGAAAGTCCTTTCTTAGATAAACAGTGTTAAAGGACAAAAATGATAAGAAGAAAGGAACAGTTTCATATTAGCAGGATATTACTTCTATCTTGGTATCTGTACTAATCTCGTGGGATCTGTGCTGTTTGACATATTCATACATGATCTAGAAAAGTTGATGAACAGCAGAGTGGCAAAGTTTGCATATTGTGCTAAATAATTCAAAGGAGTAAACATGAAAACGGATGGCAAAGAATTCAGATAGATCTCATAGTACTGAGTGACCATGATACATCAACAAATGACATTCAGTGTTGATAAATGCGGAGTAAAGTACATTGGAAAGAACAAATGTAACTATAAAAGGACAAAGGAAGGATGGGAGGCGTCCCAGATTTGCATGAATATCAAAACCTTAGAAGGCTTCAAAAAGCATAAAGAAAAATCCATTAATCCAGGTTCATTAAACATAAAGGCATTATCTTAATCTAAGAAGTCTTTAAAACTTGCACTGCTGGAAGGCGTGACGGTTTATGGAGGGACTGCAATGTTTTTCTATTCTTCCTTAAGCATTCTCCATCAGTCTTCAAGAAAGTGTATTGGACTAGAGGACCTTCCCAACCCTTTCTTATATTATCTGAAATAGATTTGTTGCAGCCAAAATCAGACCTCTCTTATTTATGATTAGATACTACCACTATCTTTTTGTGATAATATTACACTCCAAAACACTGAAACAATATGTGCAAATACTCACACTCGCCCCTACTCCCATTAATACAACTCTATTCATTCCTCTATAGCACTGCCTCCCCTCCTATGCCTACAACCCTTGCGTATCCAGACAGAAGCTTCACACATTGAACAGTTGTTTTTTTTTTTTATGACACTGTTTCTACTAGATTAGTCCAGCTCTACTGTCCTGGTTTTGGCTGGGATAGAGTTAATTTCCTTCCTAGTAGCTGGTACAGTGCTGTGCTTTGGATTTAACATGAGAATAATGTTGATAACACAACGATGTTTTAGTTGTTGCTACTTACACTGGCCAAGGACTTTTCCGCTTCCCATGCTCTGCTGACTGAGAAGGCCGGAGGTGCACGAGAAGCTGGGAGGGGGCACAGCCAGGACAGCTGACCCAAACTGGCCAAAGGGACATTCCATACCATGTGACGTCATGCTCAGTACATAAACTGGGGGAAGCTGGCCGGGGGGGCCGCTGCTCGGGGACTGGCTGGGCATCGGTCGGTGGGTGGTGAGCAATTGCATTGTGCATCACTTGCTTTGTATATTCTTTTACCATTATTACTATTATTTCCCCTTCCTTTTCTGTCCTATTAAACTGTCTTTATCTCAACCCACGAATTTTACTTTTTTTGCCCCGATTCTCTCCCCCATCCCACTGCGGCGGGGGGAGTGAACGAACGGCTGTGTAGTGTTTAGCTGCCTGCCAGGTTAAACCACAACACCTACATATGAAGAAAAAGTCAGAAATTACTAGTTTTGAAAAAATATAACCTGGAAAAGTGACATCCTGTGGGAATTCTGCTACTGAACTTCACTGAGATCGAAATTTCATTTGTGGATTCAAACAGCTAGTTAATTTCACTAGAAAGTTTTTTGGACTCAAAGGAAGGAGAGGACTTGGGATTAGGCTTTTAATTGGGGAAAAAAGATTGCATAACAGACAATTTCTACTAGGTAAGTAAAATGCAGCAAAACTTAAATGAAGTTGCATAGATTTTTTTTTTTCCCCAATAAAATTTATTCATATCTTCTGGCTATGATTTTTTTAATTCCAAACGGCAACACAAAAATTAATAGATAGATATGAAACCCAGAACTAAATTGTGAGCTCCAGTCAATATTATGTCTGTACTGAGTGAGCCAAATTATATAAGTGTATTAAATTTATATTCATGGTTCACTTGTATGGTGTAGACTTATCATTATTCAGTATGTGAATTTTATAAATGTCTCCAGTTATTTGCCTCTGCTAGAAACCCACTTGAGCATTTTCATTATATATATTACACCCAATGAAGTTAAAGGATTTTTTTTAATGTATTTTAAGTGTCATCATATGGGGACACAGAGTTTTTTCATTTTCAGTATTTTTATTTGCTTTTGTCAATTCTCTAAATACATAAAATACAAAGCTGATCTATATTTACACTGGTAAATGTGGTGATGCAAAGGCAGCTGCTTAGCTCATGCTCTGAGATAAAGAAAAATAGAAAAAAAATTGCCTGTGTTAGCCCTTCTCCAGGACTTTTACTAAGAATCAAGTTTACTTAGTTTGGGTTTGACTGCACTCATGTAGCACATGGATATTTTTCAGTTCAGAATGAGTTCATATTTGCCTACAAGACCACACCGTAAACATAATGATAAAATCTCCACCCCAGAAAGCAAAAAAGGAAACTGAGCTATTACGTTAGTGTGAATATGATGATTAAGGGAAAACTTAGAACCTAACAAAATCTTTTAAATTTATATAATTTGCCTTATTTTACAAAAGATAAATGAAACTTTCCCACCCCAAATCAGCACCACATTCTATAATACTTGAAATACATTAAATCCACTTCGTAATTTCTGGATTATAGCTGTCTTTCTTCTAATGCAGATGTCCAAGGTGGTAAATTTGCAGGCAGCAACTTTAAATTTTAGTGTAGGAATATATCCAAGTACCATGCATTTTGAAAATGAAACTGAAAATGTCTTATAAAGCATGTTTGACTGTGTAAAATTCGCAGAATTTGTCATTTGAGATTGTTTTTGTAATCTTCAAACCAGAGGTTACTCTAATTCAAGATATACCCAATTGCTGATGTTTGGGGTGGAGTGGATATATTTCAAGAAGGGACAAGACAGAAAAGCACCTTAAATTTATTCTAATAAAACTACCCGCATTCTGTACGTGCAAAGTCAGAATGGGCTTGAGGAGGTCACTTATTTGAAGAAGCTACAAACCTTGTGGGGAACAATTAGTGTCACACTCCAGTTCAAGCTCCTCCCTTTGCTTCGTTATGCCCATCTGTTTAGAGTTAACTATTTAGGAACCCATTTCCTCGTGTCTTTCTAATTACACATCAGAGCCCCCACAGTAATGTGCATACCAATTATGCATTTAAAAGCACTTCTGCATTTAGTGTCAGCCTAGCAGACAGAGAAATGGAGTAAAAAAAGAAATGTGAAAGAGAGAGATGCAATGTTAGGACTTAGGAAAGATGTATGACACTAGAATAGAGGCAATTTCTTTCTCCAGTCAGAATAAAAATACATAAAAGTATATTCATATGGTAAATAAACATCAAGCACTATAAACACTAAGGCCAAGGAATATGAAGAGATAATCTTGTCTATTTGTGTGTATATATGTATATAACTGGTTGCAGGTATTGGTGAAGAAGCCATGATACACACGGGTCTGGTGCACTAAAGTTCATATTGTGAATTCTGGGAAGCACGAAGTCTACGCTACCTAAGGAATTTCCAAGCTCCCATTTTTCTGAATACAAGTACAAAAAGGAAATGTCTCCAATTCCAGGCTGGAGTACTACCTCAACCTGATGCTGAGGATGTCAGTTACACCATTTGATACCTCCTTGCCTCTGATACTGCTGTGTAGATACTAACCCCATACTGTAGACTTACAAATTTTCCAGTTCTCTCTATATACAGCAAACATCTTGCCCTGTCTTTACATCCCATGAATGGTATAGTTGTATAGCTGGCCTTCTTTGCCAGTTATCCAAGGTTTTACTACATGTCACAATAGACTTAACAGGTAACAGCTAATTATCAGGCAAGATATTTCAGGCAATCAGCTCAGTTCCTTAAAAAGAATAATAATAAGAAAAAAGACAATTTCTATTGAGGTGCACAGAAATTGTAGCGCAGTAGAAGGACAAGAATAGGATTGATTAGAAGCTATGATATGTTCACAGATCATGCTGGGAATCTCTGGTAAGCACAATGCATCTTTAATGCAAATCAATATAGACAGTCTGACGATGGTCCTTGAGAAGAGAAGTGCAATCAAGCTGCTGCTCCGAAAGACAGAGCTGGTCCAGTAGCAAGCACATGGGTTCTCTCTTCCCAGCATCAACGGGAGTGAAGAATTCGTCTGATAACTGTGGCCGTTCAAATGATTTTTGCTGTTAAGTAGGCTGTGACATTCAGGAAGATATTCTGGGTTTTGTCTTATAATGGCACACTCACTCATTGACAGAGCACAGCAGCACGATTGTGGTGAGCTGCTAGCAAACATCAGCCTCACAAGCTGCAGATGATGTATAATTTGAACAGAAATTGTAAAGTTTTCCCCATATTGTCTTGGGATCTTTAAAAACCCACTCTCAAAACCATGAAGTTTTGCGGTAGCTTTTTTAAAGAGGTAAGTTACAAAATGAAGGCACATATATACCTCCAAACCCCCCCAATCTTATTTTCAGAGCTCAGCTGTAATCATGGAGGCCCTGTTCACCAAAGAACAGTAGGTGGGTAATAATTTTTACAACATTTACATGTTTATTTCAACACAGTGTCTAGAATTATACTTCTTTCTATGAAAAATCTTCACCAGTCTCACTAAGTCTCTCCAAAACATATGGTCCTAGCCCTACTGTTTTTAGTAACAAATTGGAGGGGGGCTAAGCAGTGATATTCAGCAAAGGAAAAAATGCTTATGTGGAAAAGTCAGTAAACTTTTAAAATGCAGTTTACATTCCACATTAATTCAGGACCTTGAATTAAATGTAGATTTTAAAAATAGGTTGAACTAATTTCCCCTATCCCCTGTTCTCTGTAAACTCATATGTAATTGAACTTGCAGGATTCTGAAATTAAAATTGGAAGGAAAAAAAAAGCATACTGCTCCCCTAACAACCAGATTTCTGTCTGAAAACATTTATTTCTTAAAGGTATTTCACTGACGTTTTAAATGCCGCAAACTATATACAGGCACACTATTGGCAGCAAGCTCTGCTCCTGCAGACCAAATGCAGGAGATGAGAGGGCTTGCACCAGCCCTTTTGAGAGATGGTCATGGTGATTAACTGACCTCATCCTTTTGTCCCCCTGCCTGAATAAGTGTGGTGGGGGACAGGAGTCAGGAGGGGCAACTCTGAGATCACTGCAGACAGGTCCAATGTGAATAGTTCAAACAAACTGCTTGTGCCCAGGCCCTTAGATCATGAAGAGCTGTGGGAAGAGTAGCACAATCCCCAAAGCAGCTGAAATGAGCAGAAAGCTTTCCAGGACTGCGCTGTGAATGCTCTCCGGACACCATATGTCTTCACGGGAGGAAACATGCAGGGGGAGAGCAAAGTTAATTATTATCTCAAGGAATAAAACTCACTCCATGTGATCTTTGAGACTACGGGCTACAGTTTCCCTTTGTTTTTTCCAACATACTACACTGCTTTCATCTGGTGAGGCAACTGAAGATGTCAGATGATAGTAAGTTAAGACACTCAACTTCACAGGAAGTAGCTTTGCTACCAGAAAGCACATTTGCTTTTAAGCAGGTACTTTTTTTCATGGCAAAAACCAGACAAGTAACCAAGAAATCACAAATTAATATATAGTGCTTAAAATTCACATGGATAAATAATCTGTGGAGCTTAATTGACCATACAGTTCTGAACGTTTTGTTAAATGGATTAAATACCTGTAAGTTGTAAAAACTCCTTAAATGTTATTACTTCTGCACCTAAACTTAGGAACTTAAATCTTTAATTGGCCATATAACTCTAAGTGCTTTCATCTGAGATGCTTAAGACTCTTAGCTCCCATTAACTTTGTAAATTTAGATATCTAACCCCTACTAAGCAAAAAACAACTCTCTATGCTTCTAGTGTTTTCATCAAGTATACTTTTAGTGTGGGATATTTCCCTCTCAGAGGAACAATTATGTAAATAAAATTAACATATATGTATTTATTTACATTACACAGACTTAAAAACAGCTAAAAATGCTTTTACACGGTGTACTGCTTCATCTTACAGTCTTACAGTTTAATGATTAACATATACATTTTTTCTTTTTTTAATTACTGATGTGTTAATTATATAGATATCCTACCACAAGAAAGAATGGGAACTTTGGCTATGTTGGCTTTTTTATTTAATGTACATTCCACCGCACCATTTCTAAAGTACCCTGAAGGGTCAGAAATGAAAATTTACACCTAAAGAGAATCTAACATATCTAAGGGTTTTCAAGCAGCTTTTCTGAATTTTCTGGAGAAAATTTAGTCTTGTTGGAAGAAAAAAAATGAAATTAAGCATTCCAGCAAAAAGTATGTATATGTATGTATGTATTCGTGTGTGTGAAGAACTCCTCTATCTAGCCTACAGGAAGACAAAAACAGCTTACAGAGAAGAGGATCTATCACAAAGAATAACTCAAGCCAATAGAAAAATCAATCCAATATGCCACAGATAAAGCATGCAGTCTAACAAATCCATTAATGCTCAAACATCAGAACAAAATATGAAGAGTAAACATTAAGGACTACCACATGGCAGAAAAAAACAAATCCAAAACAAGATAGAAATGACTATAAGAAGTGATACCCAATCATGACCAGAGACCATAGCATGACATAAGAGTATAAAATAAAATAATGTCCTTCTCATAAACCTGTTGTCAGGACTCATGGTAGCTCTAATGAACTGCTCCATCAAAGCCTAAAACCAAAAATAGATGGCAAGTGACCCTCTTCTAATTCCCCATCCAAGCCACTTGGCTCATTACACACTTACATTAGAGTGAGAAAAGTCCAGTGAGTCAGTCATTTGGCAGAACAAGAAGAAAATACAATTTGATAGCTTCCCTGAGTTTGTCTATCTATCATCATGTTAGGGAGGGGCAAAAAGAAGGAAAAAAATGATGAAAAAAATATTAAGAGTTAAGAAGGTAAGGACAAAAGTGCTGGAGGTTAAGAAGAAAAGAGAAACCAAGAAGTAAAATGGCTCCCTGTAAAGCTGTTAATCTCCTAAGTTAAACCCCAGGCACAATTTCCTACGACTGTCTCAGGCATAATGTATTCATTATTGCTATAAAGAATACTGTGATGGCAAAGCTCTGAATTTACCACTGGCACTTGGGAAGAGAGGAGATGGGGTGACTTTCCATTCAAAGAGGGGTCAATGGAAAGAACAGGAATAAAAACAAAGAGAAGCCAATAGTATGTGCTACTGTCCATAAGCAACCCATGAGTCTTTTGCAGGCTTGCAGCAAGCGAACCCTCCCAGGAACTTAGGCACCCTCTGAAAGAGAGATTTCCAAAAGATGTATGATCGCCAGGAAGGAAAAGCCTCAGGGCTTTAGAAATAGATAGAAAGACCTGGAGTCAAAAGTCCATCTCACCTTTGGGGCATTCAGGACTTCTGAACATCCTGTATTTGAGGCTGGGCAATCTATTTTCACACAGAGAGCTCTGTGGCCTAAGGCTTTATAGGAAAACTGTAGGTCACCAGCTTTTGTGTGCATGCACCTGTATGTACGTATGTATATGTGCATACATATTGATGAGCTTCTGTATGAACTTAAAATGAAACTGAACTCAGCTAAGAATTTTTCTCAGCTATCCCAGGTCTTCCTAGTGCTCTGTGTTTTAAGAGAGGGGTGCAATTTAAAGGCATTATAACTATTTCTACATAAATAAGATATAAAAATAATAAATTATTCGAGTCTTAAAATTACAAGCAGGCACCACATTGGGAATTCTTTTCGTTAGTTGAATTATTGGGAGAAGTCTGAGGGCAGTGGCAAAAGGCTAAAAATAAATGTTTCTTCCTGGTTATTTTTTCAACTTATTAGGAAGTCAGTAGTAAAAGCTGGACAGTGATCTTCCAACTGTAAAGGGGAGCAGAGGAGACACCTGTATCCAGCTTCTGGCATTTCACACTGACCACATGTGCTTGGAACCCTTAGACAGCAAAATCAAAGCAAAACAAACAACATGGAAAGCCAGCACAGGAAGCAGCCATATTAATTCCCTTCCCACACTTCTCCCAAAACAGTGTTTCTTCCTCAAAACTCTTCTGTTCCCACATTGACAGGGGCACAGGAAAATGAACATCCTTGCTGTTGTATCACCCAGTGATATCAGAAACTAAAAAGTAAAGAGGAAAAGAGATGACTCGCCATTCCACAACAGTACTGAAGGGCTTCCCCACCACCCACCTTGATCTCCTACGGGCTTGCCCCATACTCATGTCTCTAATTTGCACCACTTCTCAGCCTAAAACTCACCTTCAAGTGGTGATTCTCCAGACCAGTCAGAACCCATACACGGGCTATGTGGAGAAATGTACCAGCCAGCCAGGTTTGTGTTTCCAAGTTAAAATGTTGGCCTTTCTACTAATACAGAAATAGTCAGTAGAGAATACCATCTAGTCATGAATCTGTTTCCTTCAAAAATGCAGTAGGGGATATCCCACAAAATAGGGACATATCCCACAAGACTGACTTGAAATAACAGCTACACAAGAAAGAAGGCAGGGAACTGTGTAGCAGCCCCGAGGCACTTGACAACACTGTGTACCACGATTGCTGCATCAAATATATTGCATTTTTAAAACGTGTCATGATTCCTCTTTTCTGCTGTGTTGAGAGAGATACGATTGTTTCCTCTTTCAGTAAAGACACAGACAAAAAATTAATAACCATCTCTCAACCTGGTTCCTGAATTGTTTTTGCTCCTTCTAATTTCCTGCCAAAGCGTGTAGTCAGTTTGCAAGGTGACATTTGCAGAAGCTCCTTACGGATTGATTGGCTAAACTGCTGGGGAGCCGAGAGAGAATTCGTATAAAGAATGACCTTCATTCATTATAAAGTCAGACCTGTTGATATTGCCACATGTCAGAAAAGCCCACCCGCTCCCCACTCGATGCTCAGAGAGGGCCGCTGCTGGATGCAGATCACAAGCAGGACAGCAAACAAGAGGCTGGGTGATCTGCAGAGCTCCTGATAACCCTCTGGTGAAAAGTCAGGTCATGGTGCTGCCTACCGAATGCTAGACAGGACAGGAAAAAAGCAAACTTTGCTTGGAAGACATCTTGTGTAGTAACAAAGAGTTGCTTGGAGGGTAATAGCGACTTCAAGCAGTAAACATGCAAATCCCTTCTCTTTGCGAGCATCTGCAGGCTCTCCTTGTCTTTCCATCATGATTTGCCTCCCTTGCAAGCCTTTTCCTTGGAAGCTGCTGCACTCTTGGTGTTGCTCAAACTTTCTACTGCTGACATGTCTACTCCTCTGTCCTTTCAAACCAAGCAGTTTAGGACAGGGGCACTTGCCAATTTGCATTTGGTACAGAACAAGTCATTGCTCTGTATAAAAATACCTAACACGGATTAATAATTTTGCTATGCTACCAATAATGGCAAATTGTATTTTAATATTTCTCAGCACAAAGCAGCATGCCTGTGCTGCAGCAACACAATGGACTCTGAGCTGCTTACCTGGCTCTGGACATGTACCAAATTTCTGGGTTTTTTTACTTCTTTGGCTTGAAAAAACACATTGGCAAAAGACAAGACTTGTTGGTTTATTTTTGCCCATTCACTCCCTTGTAAATATTGCCATAACATAGACCTCCTGAAATATATGGCAAAACATAACTTTAATAAAAAATGATCCCTTTAAGGGTTGCAAGTTATATACACAAAATCTGTGGCATTTCTAAATTATAGTCCCCTCCTGCAGTATAAATTCACAGCCTTTCTGAACCAATAATTCTATCATTGAAGAATTTGCTTGATTACTTCGAAGTAAAACACAGAATTGACTAAAGTTTAACTACAGTCCTTGATTTAATTTAGTCAGATTTAATCATGGCACAGAAATCAAAGCTCATGTTTTTGTGACGTGTTTCACAACACGTGTTTCATAACAGCATGTGGTTAGGAAATCAGTCATGGTTGAAGGCTCCATGTATGACTTCTCAGTGCTCCCAGATATCAGGCAAGAAGCATTGGTTCAGGGGTAACTCCGAGAGCTTGCAAAACTTGATCTTCTTTTCACAGAGATTTGGAGGAGGAAAGATAATTATAGGCTTTGCAACTAAACTGTGAAATTAGCTAGCTAGTATCTCCAGATACCTTTCGCAGTTTTGAACTGCCTTCTAGGGCAGCATCTCCCTCTACATGTTTTAGAGGGAGATTATTAGTTAACATACGCACCTGAGTTAGCTGTCTAAAATTGATAGGTTTAAATAAAATAGTGACTAGCTCATTATTCCAGCAAGCAATTAAAATGCCATTAGCTTTTTCACTGCTCAGAAGACACACAGAATTTGTTTAATGTATTTTTAAAATATTTCTGTACAATTATGGAAAAAGATATATTGTCATGATGTTTGTATAAGGTTGAATACATAAATAGATATTCCCATACACATATGTGCACACATCATAGATCAAACCGGTGAGCTCACTCACAAACTTCAAGCTGAAATAAACAGTACAACCATCACAATTTCATGGATACTTATTAATCCACAATATCCAACTTGCTACGATTTCCTAGCAAATAACACTTGCACCAAAGGAAAAATCGTTTTTGCTCTTGGGTTAAGGTTTGTGAAAAAGAGACCAGTTTTAACTCTCACCAAGAGAGGGCAGTGAAATATCTCAAATTATTAGAAGATCCCACACAAGAGCCATATACCTTTATAGCAAGCATAAGAGCAAATAATCTCCGCAGACATTTAATTTTAATTTCTGTGGAGCACTCAACTGATGCTGCATTATTTTTAACTAACATCCTCCCACCCTTGAGTAAGTGTACTGTTGTGTTTGGAACTGGAAAAAATAGAAGGAGATTATGGATAAAACTATGAATCCTTATGAAATAAGATTTTACTTTTTTTCTATTTCAAACAGGTTTTTCAAAGCAGACTATTAAGAAACACCTGCCTTCTACAGCCAGGTTCATAGCAGTGCGTAAGTTTCATTTTCAATTTTAGCCGACTCCTCCAGAATGTGGGGCCTTACTGCTTAGCTCTGTCCCATACTTTCTCTTCTTTCAAAACCCCAAATGGCAAGTTAGAGGGCTGCTTTTGTTCCCAGCTCTTAATGATCTTGTTACAGGTAAGCAGCTGTGCTATGCTGTTTGGGATGACTGATTTTTTTTAAGAAGTCAGTATATCCATTTTTTTGCCTAAGGTTATCTCAAGACTTTTAGGTTGAAAACTTTAAACTGTCCTAATCTTTCATTAAAATATCTGTCATAACTCTGATATTTGTGGTCTCCGAAGGACTGCAGCATCTTCAAGTCAATGGCCTCTTGCAATTCTGGGTCTACTGCTATCCCCCCAGTTTGAAAAATACAGGTGGCAAAAGCGAGCACCTTTCTCTTTTTCACACCCAGGTGAAGAGTACTGTTTTGCCGAGCTAAGATAATAACCAACAACTGAACGCGTAACTTTTCAATGGATAGATGTAATCCACAGGAAAGTATTTTGTCTTCTACAGAAAGATTTTGGGGTTTATGTTCAACAGGATTTAAGAGAAATCACACTGATGATAATATAATAATATAATCTGGCACATGATTATATATGATTATATTTGCACTTGCCAAGGCACCTTTCAAAAGATATGATAAAAGTGTTTAAAAAGAAAAGAAAAGAAATGGGGGGGGGGGGGGGGGGGGGGGGGAGGGAAAAAAAAACTAAAAAAAGAAAAGAAGAGGGGGGGGGGGGGGGGGGGGAGGGAGGGGGAGAGAGAGAGAAATATACTTCCACTTCATTTTATCAATGGTCTTTGAAGGTTTAGAGCAATTTTAAGTTCTATTTTTAAAACGGATTTAACTAGACCAGACACCTATATACGGGCTTTTCCTCTCTTTCTAAGGCAAATGGAATGAATAAGAAAACACAAAATAAAATAATGATGAGGACAAACATTTCTTTAACAAGGTATCATGACATTCTGTGTTTTCTTTATTGATGTTTTCATTTTCTCTTGCAGAAATGATTTGCCTCAATATGCTAAAGTGGCACAACAGACTAGAAAGCAGCTTCTAATGACTAATGCACTGACTGACAATTTAGATGCTACAAAGCTGTTAGAAAAGAACCTAATAAAACTTAGAAGGAATATACAACTGGAACCAGAAAGAATTCGGAGGAATCGATCAGTAATAAATGTGGGGTATGATGTTACATACGGAACACATTAAACAAATGGGAATGTGGTACAATATCAGAAAAAGAAGATCAGAATTTCTTATTAAAGTTTCCTATCCTGTTTGTCCTCATCCCCCCCAAATTGTAAAAGCAGCATGAAAATCTTTGCCATGAAATCAGTTTGATGGGAAATTCACTTCCCTTTGGACTGAACAGAAATGCTTCAATATCTAGGGATGTTAAAAACATTTGTATTCAGTGCATCAATCCCTGTTTAATGCAATCTGTCGGTGGCCTACAGTCACAAAGCGACATAAAGATTGTATTCTCATGTGGGAAGATATCCATCACTTAGTTGGTCTTGTCACGTTTGCTTTCCTGCAGACACAGTAAGTGGCAAAGCTAGAAGCAAGCAGGGTGTAAGGTCTTCAGCAGTAAAGTTAGTAGTGAGAGAGGACAATGACTTCCACATGCTGTTCAGCGTACAACATGCCCCAAGGCCAAACAGAGAAATCAATTTAACTATCCAGAATCAAGCGTATCAAGAGACTCATTATAACTTTACTGTAGACCAAACTAGCGGTGAATTATTCTAGTCTTTCAAACATATTTGAAAAGGTAATTTGTGAGCAAACGGGTCACAACATATTGGGGAAATACAATTTACCTTAGTCGATGCTGACCAAAAGGCTGTACTTTAAAATCTTTCTGCTAGCAACCAGACACGCTGACTATCCAAGTACCATAGAATGGGCTTTTGGATAAAATATTTCCATATATCATTACCATTGTAGAACAGAAAGTCCACCTTATCTGTTCCTTCCTCTGCAACAGACTGTTACAGAGATAACAT
This sequence comes from Pygoscelis adeliae, assembly GCF_000699105.1. Taxonomy (NCBI): domain Eukaryota; kingdom Metazoa; phylum Chordata; class Aves; order Sphenisciformes; family Spheniscidae; genus Pygoscelis; species Pygoscelis adeliae. The sequence goes on from NW_008825271.1 coordinate 899,685, forward strand.
AAAAATCCATCCACGTGGCACTTCGTTTTCCAGGTTGTAGCCCTGTCCTGGAATAAACTCCATGGAATTACACCCACTGAGCCCCATCACTAGCTAAAATCCACTGTGTGAACAAAACCACTCTGACAGTGAGCTAGACCCCCTCTCTAACTCAAAGCTTGGACTACCCCTCCTGTAACCTTTTCTGAGCAGGTTTTTCCAGTGTGCAAACGAACCTTTCATGCATTTTATGCCATTGCCTGCAGCAAGACGTTATTCTTTGCTAATGCAACTTTACTTGTGATGCGCTTTGCAAGACAAAGTAGGCTCACGCAGTCTTCAACGTCAGAAGCAGAACTTGTAATTTGAGGGAAAAAAATGAATGAAGCAGCAAGAAACATACACCTAGCAGCAGGCCTGCATAGCTGGGCCAGGGATTGCAAGGCAAGGTAGCTGCTGCAGAGCAAAGATGAATAGGAAGATGAAGATAACTCTTAATGAAGACAGGAATGGATACAAGGAAAAAGAGTATATAAAACTGTTTAACCGCTGTGGCATGAGTGGGACTGATACTCCCTTTAAGTAGTTAATAAATATTTTAACAAAATTGCATTAATTGACACTGTTCCAGTGAGTGATAAGTGTGGTTTAATCATGGATATATGCTATGTAACTAGATCTTACCTAAAATATTTATTTTCTTACTTCGTATGTTTACGTCAAATATTTGTCTCAAGTAATATAATACAGAGCTTAAAATAAACTGACTAATGAGATCTCAGACATGCATGTTCAATGGGGAAATCACACATTTTATCAGTAGTTAATAAATTTAGAGAGCTAAGAGTACCTGAGTACTAATTCAGAATACTAATAAGTTTAGAGTACTGAAACATTCTAGAGCCAAACTGATGCAAAGCACGGCTTTAAAATAGAATTCTATTATTTTTAAAAACAATCAAGTTATAATGCAAAATCAGCAGAGGTGCATACAAACTGCACATTGCATGAAAATATCCATATAAAACACCAATGGCTCATTATTAAGGCACTCCATTAGAATGCATACTTTAAACCAGATTTTTATGAGCTATAAGTACATTAATTATTATAAAAGTGCATTTAAAAAAAAAATAAACAGATCCATCATTTCAGACTAATAGCTTTATGACTAGATAAGGTGTAGAAGCAGCCTGGTTCAGCACAGATCAGGAAAATGCAGCAAAGATGAGACTAGATCTGAGCTTCAAGGGACACAATGAGGAAGCAAAGACGAGATGGAAGAAATACAAAGAAGCAAAGCAGCAGGTAAATGAATTGGAAGCACACAAAACTGCCAAAGATAATACACATAAAGGGTAGCATGATTAGCATGGGAGAGCGGAGTGTGGCAGTAATAGAGAAGAGAGAACTCTGGCAACATCTGCAATAACACTGGGATCACTTGTGAAACAGCAAATGGCTCAGCCATAGCAAAACAACCCTTATTTCTTGCTCTAGCCATGGCTTGGCTCCTAATCTCTGGTTTTGCTTTGGCTTCTTTATCCATCTCTCCTAGATAGAAACGTCGGGTAAGTCCATGAAAAAACAAGGGGCTTTATTTCCAGGGGTTTAAGGGACACACCATTTCATTGCATTTCATGCACTTTATTCTCAATATATGTTTCTGCTGCCTGTAAATACATTACAAGTTATTACTTATAGCTAGTAAGTCATTAGTTTAAATCGAAATGTTATCAACTTCTTTTTTTTTTAAATCAAACATACCAGTTTCGATACATTACGCTACATTTTTCTAAACCAAGTCATAAAATATTTTACATACATGACCAAAATTGAAGTTAATTTGAGCTAAAATTTCAATAGAAGCCCTTCTGCAATTTATCCCATCCTATCCTTTTCTGTTTACACATGAAAAATATTCTATCTACTGCTATACTTGAGATAGAAATGGCCATAATAAGTTTCACAGGTTTTGAGAAATGGGGAGAAGTAGGATTGGAAGTAAAGATGAGACTATTTTCTAACAGACTTCTCCCACATGTGCCAGACACACCTTACCAAATTCCTTAAAACATAGTATTTCCCCCCACTTACTTCTAGCCTAAAGAGTTTCAAAACCTTGTTAATGCTTACAATTTCCTGAAAAGCTTTATTTTTCAGAAAAAGTGGTTCTAACAAATTAAATTCATTCTCTTTACCGAGATGAAAATGTAAAGTATTTGAGACTTAATACATATCACTCTTTCTATTACTTCTGCTGTGCATTTTAAAGCAGGAATACACCATGACAAGAGTATTTATTATTAATTTTTATTGTAACTTACCCTTTGATTAAGGCATTATGTCATCACTTTAGAACAGGCAAAAATCTGAGCACTGTAATTTTAAAGCTGAATCATAAAAATCTTTCAACACTATGAAAGAACTATAAATATTATGAAGTCATCAAAAGTTTCATCATCCTCGTCTTTATCATTTGTAAAGAACTCAAAAGGTGCAAGGAGGTGGCCCTTACCAATTACACAGAAGTAACTTTTTATCTCTGGAAATCACTTTTAAGGTTCTTTTAATTGCAGGATACAGCAATAACCACTTTATGGGAAACATATCTCAGCATTGCCATAAATGCAATATTGACACAAAATGAAATATCACTTCGACTTCTAAAGTTCTTTTGGCAGATAAGAAAAAGTAATTAAAAACTTTTACTTTACAAATGATGATTTATGCATAGTAAACTCTGCCACACTTTGAAATACATAAGCTGAATTATTTAGCCGGAAACTACATTATAAACAATGATACAGCATCCAAGTTGAAATCACAGAGACGCTTCTCTGTCTTCTCAAATATCTCTATTAGTTTCTTATCTGTCTTAAAAACACCGGAACAAACAACGATTTACTGTACTTTCAGCTGTGCTGTGCTAACAACAGCGGAAAGCAATTTCCACAGTTCGACGCATCATTTCTCCTCTTTCTCTTTAGCTAACCACCGTACCCACATGCATTTTCTGTTAAACCCAAACACGAGACTCCCCATCGACTGAAGCCGTTCTCCCCAGTGGGCACCACCCCCCTCTCACCAGGGGACAACTGATTCTTGACTCTTTGCTAACATAACTCTTTCTGACACTTGCCTACAGATGCTTACGTCCTTCTGATGAATTTGGGAGCCTTTAGCAGCTTCATGGATGTTTTCACATTCCTGCCCACTGTAAATCTACTCCCATGGCTGTGGAGGCTGAGGGTGGTAGATATTATGGAGAGAGAGAGAGAGATAGATAGATAGATATACAGATGATATATAAAGGGTGCTCTCAGTGGAAATCCACAGGCCCTGCATTTTCATTGAGCGCAATTACCAGTTTCCCAATCAGCTTATGACTTGGCTAGCTCCTCTAGATCCCACAGCCTGTGGAGAGAGGACTAAAGTGATTAAATGTTTGGGTTCTCCCTGCTTTAGTAGAAAGTGACACTGAATACTCTATGGCCACAGAGGCAAAGGTCATTGGGCTTATCAGGGCCGCTTACCCCACTGCAGGAAAATACTGCCTACTACAGTCAACAAAATATCATTCAGCATCATGCTCAATGAAATAGTCTTTCCAAAAAAAAAAAAAAAAAAAAAAATTACAACCCCCCCTCCCAAAAAAAACTAAACAAAAAACAAACCAACTTGCTTTCACTTCTGCTATACATGAATATTCAGTGTCTAATAAGACACGTTTTCCTATTTTCCTGCTAATAGGCTAGCTTGGAACAAAGAGATCTTACTGCAAAAGATGACAGTTCTGCCTGCTTTAAAACTTGTACTAGTAAAGTTTTGATCAATATGAGCCTTCCAGGCCTTTCAGATGTACCATAGGGGCTCATCCAACATTCATCAGTCTACAAGACAACACAGTCTTCAAGGAGAAGTCCCTCACAAAATCTGCAAATTAGAAACATTTTATTGAAAGGTTGGACCAGATGATCTTTGAAGTCCAACCTGGGCTGTTCTACAATTCTATGATTCATTATCATGGGGAGACATGGTTGGCAGGACATAGCAGGCCATCTGAGAGTGTCAGTCTTGGCTTGTGGTTCTTGAAGAAAAAAGCAATTTATCAAATCTTGTGAAATCTGTGTAGATCTCCTTACACATGTTATGGACTAAGATCTGTGTTATAACCCTTAGACACATCAGCCTTTCCAAGGCTGTGCACTGAGCTCTTAACTCTGAGAACTGAACAATACCCTTCACCACCCTCAAAAGCTAAAGATAAATGACCCATTTCCTACTACCATCTCTTCATGCCCCCTGTTAAAAGAAGCAGCTCAATTTTTTATCATCCTTCTCTCCTGTCTACATGGTTTTCCAATTACTATTAATTTTTGACTAGGATACCCAATTTACATCCAAATTTGGATGGAGATATTTAACTTACTGGGGATATAGTTATTATCTCCCTCTTCATGTGATAAATTAGCTACAACACCCCCTTCTTTTGGATTAATGGAGGGTTAAATGCACTTACTACATCTTCCTACTACTGGAAAATGTACGTTTGTTCCAGTTACAAGTATTCGTGAAATGAAGCAATTTTCATCAGATGATAGCTTTGACTAAAAACAAGCCAACTCTAAAGAGCAAAAGACAAGCACTGAAAACTTTTGAAAACTTTAATTCTGAAAGGTACCTATAATTCATTAAGAATCCCCACCTTAAATAATTCCAAGTTGAGCTAAGTGTTTTATCCTATTAATTTCAAAGACGATGAACCACATTCTTGAAGCAGCACCCACTGAGTGCTCCCTTAAAGGTGAAGAGTAATGGGATTTCCAAAATCGCATAGAAGCATTACCGCCTGAGAGGTCAATGAAGCATTAAGTCCATTCTTAAATCATACGCAGTTCCTTCTGACATTATTCAAAATGTCAGTTTTGAGGCACTTCAAAGTTCCCAAGCACTTCAGATCTCTGAAGTGAGCTACAAAGCTAATTTGCTCAGCTGAAGTATTTGAGGATGAAAATTCACCACAACTTGCCAGCCAGTTCTGCAGATCCATGTTCACTGGAAGGCTTTCACAGCTACTGAAGCAGAAGAAAAAGCCATATGACCATAGTAAAGGTACTTCAAAAGTGGCCCAACCAATCATACTGAAAACTGTAAAGGGTTACTAATTGCAAATATCGAGTTTGGAAAAACAAAAGTGATATAATCCCTTGGCCTGGTTGACCTGTGGCCAACTGCAAGCAGTTCAAGAACAAGAGAGGAACCCAGAAATGAAGCAAAAATGTCTGATGGATACAAATCAAGTTTCACATGCTACATTAACCTGACCAACATTCAAATCCAAATTCTCTTTCCCACTGTAGTTATTAAAAAAGCACCACTTTTTCTGCTATTCAAATTTTTTCAAGACAAAAAAAATCTCTGCTGCAAAAAAGAAATGAATAAAGTTCTGTATCATTCTTTGCTTTTATGCCCATTTTGAAGCACAGAATAATCACACAGGAGCCTCTGTGGTTAGGCATTTGCCTAGCAGCATCAACAGAAAACAGGAGTTACTGATACAATTCCTAGCTTTTTTTTTCAATTATTATTTTTTGACTGATCTTTCTCAAGTTTCTATTGTCATAACAAGATATTAAAGGAAATTAAAAACACAGCTTTGAAAGTGGAAAATATTTCTCCTGTTCTTTGCTGTCAAGACAACTGCATTTTCGACAGGAGACGGGTAAAATGTAACCTCTTATCCCGATGAACAAAAATGAATAAAACCCATGAAACTATATAATTTAAACCGCATAAAAAAGATTTGTCTGTCTCTAACGAAAGCAATCAGTCAAAATAGGCAGTTCACAATCCATTGAAAGCAGTTTTCAGTAAGAACATTCATATCAGTTTTGACAAGAATGGAAATTCTGAGCAAAAGAGAGATGGACTAATACCTGCCAAAATTGCCAAGAGAAATACTACAGAGCACCAAGGTCCCAAGGGGAATTTCTGTTTGACATTAATGCTTCTCCCCAGGGTCCCCTTGCACTCTCCCCTCCTGCCACCCTGCATTTTCCCTTTTTCCCCACTGTTCCCAATGCAGGAGCAAACCCCTCTTCATTCCAGAGTGCTGCAGATACTCAGAGGCTTGAAAGATTTTGGGGGGGGGGTTCAAATCCCCCTCCTCTAGCCCTATAAATGTCACTGCTAAAAGCCATCCATCTGCGTGCTGAAAACTGGATAAACCTGTATCTTAATTGAGTTGAATTTTAACCCAGGCACTTAACCTTATTATTCTAGACTGGGAAATCTGGACACCTGCTTGTCTTACAGCCTAAAATCACCCTACTGTTTTACAACAAGTCCCGCTATGTTCAAAATGCCTGAGCACACTGGAGCTCAGCAGACATGGCTGACTGTGCTGCTTCTAAGGAGAAATAGGTGGGATAATATGTCTCTATCACACTACGTTTGCCTTGGCTTTGTGGGCATTAGTTTGGAGTTTGAGAGTTTGTGTCCTGGGTGATTTTGCTCATAAACCTGATCCTGGTTCTCGTGTATTCCTGGTGGATGTCCTGCTCCACAGGTGAATAATTCACGGGGAACTGGTTGCTTATAACACTGCCTGTAGTAGCAGCTCTGCTCTGCATTTATTAATGATCACTAGAAGGACTTGAACCTTGGTCTTCCATATTCCTGTGGCAGTGTCCACCAAGCCACCGAATCCATCTCTGGCTTCTTTACTTTGCACTTGTTATGAACACTGAAATACTCACTCATCCAGACAAACAGCCTGGGGTCAGGGCAGGCACGTGGACAATCCAGCACCAAGATTTAGATTTCCCTCCTCCTCCCTCATCTGATTCAGAAAGTCCAAAACCTGACAAATTCTCCAAATGGTACACTATTGATTACTTTGAATGAGTCTGCCTTTCTTTCTGCAGTCTCAGATTTTAAAAGAAAATGTTTTATTCAAAAGCAGAGAGGGAAATTTTTTAAACTTTTAAATTTTTTAAAATCCAGGAATGCAATTAGGGATAGAGGCATTTTTTCCATTTTCTATTAGACTCAAATATGCATTTATAGTTTGACTTTTAAGCTAAACAGAAGTGCACTTTCAAGTAAATCACAGTTCTCTACTAACACTAGTTTCATTGTGATAACATGCAAATTCCCAACACTTTCCAGCCAAATCAAATTTCACTGAAACTTCACAAAAGATTTGCAGAAGCTGGCAGAAAGTAAAGAATCAGTCACCACATCTTCATCTATTGCATACCACTAAATAAAGGAAGGAAATGGTGCTCTTCAGTAGGTTTACAGCAGATTTAAGTACTGTGCTGAACTGGAACAGCAGGTCCCAGTTCACCAAGGTATTTAATTACCTCTTTACCTTTAGTACTAAGTAGTTTATTTCACTTCTAGGAGGCTGCTTATGTATTTAAAGTTGCTTTAAAGAGAGTATCACGTTAGTACTGTGCCAGGTCCATCTTTTCTATCAACGCGAGAGACAAAGCAGCCAGACACAGCAACATTTCTTTTCAACTCACTAGAAAATACACCACGTCTCTGTAAATTGCAAGTATATCTTTCAGTCACATCATAAATTGCATGTCAGCCTTTAGAAACAGCTGAAACAGATCACAGCTTAAAGTACCAGGTGCTGATATATATACATTTTTTAAATCACATTACAGAGCTCTACCTTTGATCATGATCACAAAGGGAACAGCTGAACCCATCATTTACCTCAAGTAGCTAACCAAGAACCTAACCAAGAAGAAAATACTTTGTCCGCTCTTGGTTACTAAATAGTGTTAGTTACTAAGTGTCAGCAGAGCTGTAGAACTTGTCTTTTTACCTAATGAAGCAAAAGGGAATAAGAGATAAAAGATGCAAAAAATACGTTTTAACTTTGTAAGAAGAGACAGCAACTTCCCCAAGATCAAAATACACACTTGGAATATATGTTGCTTCGTGATGCAAATGTAAGAAAAATTATATACCGGATAACAAAGCAATTGCCACTATTGTAATCAACAATTGTTTTCAGATGAAGTGGAAGTAGCAATTATTTTACTAGAATGAAAAGAAAAAAATGCAATACAATTTTCCCATCTCTGAACAAATAACACAACTGTAGAATGTTCCACGTAACCCTTAATAATCTGTGAAATAAAAACCTGCATGCATTGACTCCACAGGGAAGGTCCTGCCATTCGCAGTGGCAGGAGAGAGGAGCAACTGTCAGGCATTATGGCCAAAGGCCTTCAGTCACATTCATATGAAATGCTTTGCGCTACAGATATCCCTCGGATTAAAATAGATAACATTTCCTCCTTAAGGTCATCATATTAAAATCATTTAGGACAGAGCCCTACAATCCCACCGGACAAATGTGGAGGGCTCAAAGCATCCTGGGTTACCCAGGTGCCCCACCTAGGGTATCTGTTTTCCTGCATGCCCACGGCTCTATCCTTGCTCCGAGGCATCCCTAGGTGTCCTGAATGCAAAGAAAGCCTTGACACGGATATCCTGGTGCAGACAGGAAGAGATGCAAGAGCCTGGTGTGTCATCTCATTCCCCCACTGGGAGGAAACAACAAACCATTTTCAGAAGATAAGAGAAAGGCACAGGAGGCGGGTGCATGCTAACAGTGATATGGAGGCAGAGTAAAATGCACCAGGTTCTCCAAATGTCCACACGTGGTAAGAAAACCAGCGTGGGAACAGGAAGAAAGTCCTCTAAACTTCAAAAGGTGTAGCACAGAGCCTTTGAGCATGAGCCCATTCTGAATTACATGGAGCACTGGAAGAAACATGAAAACCACTTTATTTCTGCAGTGCTGTTTTCTACACCACTAAGATATAAGACAGTACTCCTCTGAGCTATCAACTCCCGTTTGTTTGTTTGTTGGATGGTTATTCAGAGGAATGGCAGCTTTTATTTCAGCAGTATAGATAAAAGTATTGCACTGAAATTTAAATGTCAAATAATACGTACTCAAATGTCAAATACCAACAGACAAATGCCAACAGAGAAATGTCAGAAATACACCCATGTCTTCCACTGAATATAACTATATCTGCACAAACACAAGCCACAGCATGATGTGTAAAAGCGAGAGTTTTTCTGCAGTTCCTTTGGGATGGTAACACCACTGGTGTCAATAAAATCAGTATCTGGCAGCACTCTGACTGTGTTACTCCAAGCACCCAACTCTGGCAACACATATAGCCTAAGCGATCCGTGGTCTGCAAGGTGATGGACAGCATTTACAGACGTAACGGTACAATATTTGTATTTTGGGCAAATCCCATTCCTGAATTTGCTAACTTGTCACTAGATGAAGGACCCCAACATAATGAACTTCCACATGAATGCTTCCGCTGCTTTCCAGGTATGACGTGAAATTTGAGGGAGGGGACTTGCAGACAGTTTCTGCTAGATACATGGCCTAATTTGGGCAATAAAAACACACACAAACATGAATTCTTGGTGTTTCCTTATTTGTTTGCTTTTTTGAGTCCTAGGAATATTAACCGGAACCCAAACAGAACTAAATTCAAGTGGAATTTGGACTCTTGAGAAATTCGAGTGCATTTTAAAATTTTACTTGCTTCAATTAAAATCAATTGATTGTTCCTCAGGAAAAAAAAATAAAATTCTTTACACACTTGACTTGGTGTGAACTTCTTGTCCCAATGACTTCAACGGGGCTTTTGTCATTATTTCACCCTTCATTATTGCCTATAAAAGTACTTGGAAACATGTTAATTAGGGAAGATGCTTTTGTTTAGAAATTTCAGTCAGTCTGCTAATTGCAGCTACTTCCACTAGAGTTGAGAAAGAAAAACGGTTAGGTAGTTCTGTAGTCAGACCACTAAATACATGAAAATCTGAAGTGCACTTTAATTAGTGTAGCTAACAAAAATATATCTGACTCCTGTAATTATTGTGATTTGCTTCCAACACTAGTGGCTCATACACTGTAAAGTAAAACCTAATCAACGATAAAATATGTGAACTTTTGTCAAAAAAGTAAAACCAACATATGGCATTTTCCCTTTAAAATTTTATTTTCCTCTCTATCTCTGATGTAAATGTTTTAGGATCCCCAGCTTGTTTTTTTAACTTTGTGACATTGATTATAAGTACCATATTTATTTTAAATCCTTTTACTATTCAATTTAGTGTAAAAAACCCAATATTTAATTGGAATTATTTTGAATTTTTTTTGAAAGATGCTTCCAGGAACAATTATCGCATTCTCACAATATATACAGAAATTTCTTTCTAAAGAAAATTCCTTTCTCTACACCAGGACTCTTTCTAAAGCTTTCTCTGGATCACTGAATGCTGTTTAGAAAAAAAAATTGGAACAGATTAAATCTGTTATGCTCTGGACACTTTCTTCTTTTTAACCAGCTGCAGCACATCACAAAACTCTAAGGATAGACATTTATATTGCAACCTTCAACAGGAAAATTTTCTTATAGTCTCTAATTTTAAATGCTCATCTCGGCAAACATAAAAAAAATACATATTTTCAGTATCTTACATTTTAACTTTGCTTTTCTCCTGAACAGGGTCTTGTGACACTGAGTTTCATGGTCTAATTGTATTCTGTGCAAAACTCTATTCAACTTCAAATCTATTTCCTTTCAAAGACAGTGAATGTCTTTTTGTCCTTGAACTACGATAAAGGGTAAACAAGGAAAGTTCAAAAAGCCTGTTTGTACAATCTCATTGTTTTGCACAACTTACATGTGCCCGTGGTCGTTAATCTCTTCTTTAAAAGTAAACTGCACCATAGTTTAAATTTGCACTATAAATCTAAATTATACCATCGGAAAAGAGTTAGAAAGGCTAGGGAGTCTTTTTGTACTTTTATATTTCCAAGACCTTTCTGTGGGTCTCTCTCTTCTATCTTTTTGTGAAATGGAAGAACACAATTTAATGCTTCATTCTGGCATTCACCCAGACAGGCCTGAAGTCAAAAAACAGCCAAAGTCAACCAATTAAATTAAATGAAGAGATACAGATTTGTCTTAAAAAGGGCTACCTGGTTGCTCTAAAGAATAAATAGCTCCTCGATGCATAGCATGGAAAATAAATCAAGTCAAAATATGTTGAAACAGACTGAATTTATAGGTGAGGGAATAAGGACTCATCCAATGTTCTGGTCGCCCAAAGACTTTGCAAAGTGCACCTCCAAATATCAACAAGATCCAGTTCCATTTAGTTTCCAAAGCATCTGTCATGATCTCTGCTCAAGGTGACATAGCTATAGGCACGTGTGTACATTAAGGTATTGACAATAGATGAAACAGCAGGAACGGAATAACAATTCCAATGAAAAGCGGAGAAGTTTCAGCAGTTTAGAGACACTTTTAACTTCTTATTTATCTCTCCCTTCTTTCAGAGCACTTATCTGTTACTGCAGAAGGTATGCAGACAAATGATGTACTCCATCATACAGTGACACTGACACACGGAACCAGTTTACATATATTAAGATAACTTTCTCTCTCATTTGCTTTCAGAAAATCACTTCAGGTTCCTCACATATAAAAACCAGTGTAATCTGATACGCTAAATGAAGAGGTCTTGGTATTATCTTTCAGGAGGTCTGTCTTTGAAGGAGAGTTGCTCCTGGAAAAGCCTTTTAGTCTTTTATTTTCCTAAGAGGTACCATATGATTTTTGCTACTTTTGCCATCCCAGATGGGCAGTTGTCCAAAGTTAAGGGTATACATTGCAAATAGAGACCTGCTTCCACCATTCCTTACACAGGACTTACATTTATTTTTACAGACTAGCAAAACTGAAATACCAAGAAAAAGTAATTTTGCTCAAGATGTATGCCATTTCCTCAATCTATGTCCAAGTATTTGGACTGTGTCTGGCAATTGAATACATAACATTACACTTACTCTGTAAAAGTTAATTTCTACTAAAAACGTGTGCTTATTTCATGAAGACAAGACATTACAGGAATTTTGACTATGTTACAACAGATTTTCTCTTTCTGTACCTATGAATTTTGATAATCTAACAGTTGCAGCATCCCACTTTGACCGTAAGTATCAAGTGTCAATCTGGGTGCTGGGTGCATAATTCAATGTAAAATTTGCTATTTTGGAAATGGGTTGCCAGGGTTACAAAACAACAGCTTTCACTGGTCTTTTGGGACAGTCGATCAGCAGCTTAACACATTCTGTATTACAAACAACAGCTTGATCAATGCGACCTACTCCATGGCCTCTTTGCAATAATAAAATAGATGGGTAACTAGAAGTTCAAGACTTTTCGCCCATTTCTTACTCCTCTTAACGACACACAACAACACGTTATCTGCCAAACACACTTCTGTAAACAGGGAACACAAGAAAGGTTTTAAAAAAAAAAAATCAGTAAAAATAGTCTCTTGTTTGAATATATGTAGCCTCACCTTGCGGATGCCTCTGCCAAGATCTTCTCCATAATTTGTCCCCAAAATTTCAAAATGCACATTGGGATTCCCCCCATTTTCTGCAAATTCCAGTTCTCCAGTCAAGCCATTCACTCCACCCTATTGGAAAAAAAGGAGAATGGAGTGAAAACTCAGAAGTAGCCAATTATAATAACCTTTTGTTTCTCCAAGGGATTTGTGCACTAACTATGCAGAATACATACACAACTACCAGAATTAGGACAGTTTTCCAAAGACCATATTTCCCTAAAAATTCTGAAGCCTAAATTGTTCCTGCATCATTTAAGCTCTTCACAGAAGAATCAAACTCAACAATGCTAAGCAGATGCAATACAAGCAATAGTCTTACTGTTTTGCACTCCAATTTTTGTTCTTTGACCCATCAGTGTATACGTATAGGCATTCTAGCCCCATTAAAAAAAAAAAAGTTTTTCAACTAATTTTAGCGGAAGCAAAACTAAAGACAAATATATAAAAGGAATTGCACAAAAATTAGCTTTGTTTGTTTATTATTGCTTTTTTCCCCTAAATGTTTCTCAACCAAAAGAGATTTCCACATAAGATCAGGTTGAGTTTTGGATCAAGTTAGGTGTTTTTTGAGCCCAACATAAGTGATCTGCACAAATGAAGAGAGGCTTGTCTAGCTGAATATAATGATTTTTCTGTTTTTCTCCACAACTCTTCTCTACTACTAAGAATGCATGAGATAAGCAACAATGCAGCATAGTTTCAAACTTGCTTTTACTTATTTACATTTTAGTCAAAGGGGTTAAAACAGTAAAGATGAAACAATGAATATTTACTATAAAGAATCAGAGTTGACAGGGCTATACATGCCACAGCAATACTCAACATATATTCCAGGGTTAATTCAACATGACACACATTTCATCTTCGTATAAGAACTGTGATGACCTGAACAGTAAAATCAACAGAGCCACGGGAAATGCCTACAATGAAAACCTTTAGCCTTAAAAAATTTCTTCAGTTTTCAGATTCAGGGAAAATTAGATGTTTAACCCACTTCTTCCAAACAAAATTGAACAATATTTTAAGTATGCACAAGAAAAAAATGTGCCTTTGGTGTAAAACCATATGAAATGCACAGCTTTTTTTCAAAACATAAGGCAAGAGTTTTGCAGTTGTGATTGCTCTTTCAGTTAAGAGCTTTATTATTTGAACTGAAAAAAATGGAAAATAAACTCTTGCAATATAAGGTACCTAGCTAAGCACATGAGCCTTGCTGAATTGTGATTTTACAAGCTCTACTCTCACATCTTCAGTTTGGAGAAAATTCAGGAAGGAGTACAAAATTTGCATATCCATTGGAGGTTAGTATGAACTAACAAAATTTGGTCATCCTTTTATAAAACATTAATATGATTATAATAAAAATAAGGAAGTTGATCATTGAGATAATACATTTAAAACTTACTAAAGACTACTAGAGACTAGTATTGTCAGGGAATAATACATAAATATTTCATGGTGTGCCAGTTAAAAACAATAATACTTTGTGTATATACATATTTTTAATCTTTTAAAAATCTTTTCTATAATATTTACTTTTTGGATGAGATACTAGAATAAAAATTTTTAAAAAAAGGAAAAAACAACATCCTGATTGAGGGTACATCTGCACAATCTTTTGCAGGAAGACTCCAGGTTATTTTGCCCTCAGTGAGAGCCAGCCAGGCAATTTTGATGCATGTCGCTATGGTTAGCACGACACTGAGGTTACTTATTAGCTGAGCACAATCCTGTAATAATCACACCTTCATGGCTTCTAGATTGGGGTTAGCACACCTCTGGCTGGTTCAGAGTAAAGACAGAGTGAGCTTGTGTTTACCTGCAAAATCATTTGAACATATCCTTCAGTAAATAACTGAGTTTCACAAATATAAGCTTTTTCTGCTAACTTAAATTTGACTACATCTTATTCATGAACCAGAAATAAAAAACTGATCCACATACCTTTTTTTCTCATATGGTCTCATCTGGCTTTTTGATTAATTAAGCCAGAATTTCACGGTACATGTGATGTAGAAATGCCTGCAAAGCAGCCCAGATCTGCAAGGCTTGGGATCCCCATCTGACCCTTGAAAGTCTCCATCTGGCTGACTTGCCCTCCCTGACAGTATAACACCTCTTCCTAGTCCTGCACCACTCTGACCCCTTACCATATACTGCCTTTATTATATTATACTTCATATTTCCTATATTACTTCCTAAAACTTTTTCCCCCACAATGTGAATTAAACCTGTGGGTCTGAGGTAGGTAAACTATGAAAATGAAACTGCTATAGACTACCCTGAGCTGCACCATGATCTCAAGTGAGCCACAAGCAATTTCTGGAAAAAGAAAGGGAAAACTCTGGAACAAAATGATAAAAGAAAGGAAATATTCAACAAAAAAAAATTAATATCTGTTAATACAGATGTTTGTGTTTTCCTTTCTTCTTATTTTGTGACAAAGTAGCTTTAAATTGGGAACTTCCAATATAGAAAATTAAAGTGACTTTATTTTCCAAATTGAGAGTGCTCCCACAATAATTTATGGGACATAAAGATAGAATCATGTCTAAAACATAAATGATCTTTTGAGACTTGAGACAGCAACTTAAAATTTTAGTAATTTTTTAATTTTTTATAACTTTTGTCCTTATTCGAGCAAATATGATTAAAAAAAGATCATTTGAAGAAGTATTTCACCTCAGTTACATTTGAAGTAATGAAATCCACTTTTTAAGAAAACACAGGATTCCATGGAAATACACGGCCCCTAACATATAGTACAGGTTAACAGACTTACCTACCATATTTTGGAACTGAATCTCTATCCAAAACCATTGTGTAAGTTTATTTACCTTGATTTTTACATGGCTGCAGCTGTGGGGGCAGATACAAACTGTAAGTCTGTTAGTTATTTTTATTTGTCTGAAATCCAGCGGTAATCATAACAACAATTTTTCTCATTCATCTATTTTGGCAATTTTATCATGCTTTGAAAATTTCTCATGTAAGAGTGTCTTTGATTAGAGCTTTCTTTCCTAGACTGTGTACATCTGCAAATAGCGTAATAAGAACTCAGATTAGATGGGAACGCTCCTGGCTTAGAAAGGGCAGGGGCAGAAAGACAAAACAGTGAAGAACCGCCCATATAATAGCAACAACAATACTAAATCTGATAGGAAACTTCCTGGAGGTCCTGATGCCTCCTCCCTGCCTGGGACCTACCTTGCTGGACCTGCAGGCCAGGCAATCCTATTATTGCTCTCCACTGTCCCACACATCCTTTTTACAAGGCTTACACGAGCCTGTTTTATTGCTTAGGGCTAATGGAGTGGGACAGCATATTGCCTAGGAAGAGTTTCAGGACATTGCTCCAATTTTTCTGCATAGTCTTTCACAGTGTGGATCCCTCTAAAGCACTTACTTGATTTACAGCATGTGCTTTATCCCTCAGATAATGCATAGTGGAAGGAGATCACAGAGAAAATGGCCATCTGTGTGACAGTAACTGATGAAGTAACTTCCTGATGAGATTTTCCTAAGTTATATTAGCGTTAATTACGATAATGGGTAAGAGTCAAAGAAATTTTTCATTCCATTTAACTTACAGAAACGATACTATTTGGGGAAAAATGAAGATAGATTTGTTATCTACTCTCTCAAATTCCTATAAGGTTGAGCTGCAACCATGTAATTTCCTGACACATTTAAAACTGAAGAGTAGAATGTCAGTTCTTAGGACAGAAATGTTTTACTTATGTTTCTGATCACTGCTCTGGCTTTTGCAGAGCTGTTCTAAAGCTTGGCAATATAGTTAAAGCCTACTTGAGTCCCGTCTAGACTGTCAAGATAAACTGCAGTTTATATATGCTTAGGCACTACTACACTGTAAGTCCCTGAAGAAAGCACTATTTACCCAGCAGTCAGGACCTCACTTGGGAATGTCAGCTTGCCAATCATCAGTTATAAAATATTGTACTTGATCTCACAGTTCCTGTTCAAACTTCCTCTTTTTTTTCAAAATATGGTTATGCTCAGACACTAGCTATTTTGCAATTAAGGGAAAATCTGTCGTTACAGGCAGAAAAAAAATGCTATAAGCATTAAATATGAGTTTCACATTTTATTCTTGAAAAAAGCTGATATTGAAAACATTGTTGAGTTTTCAACTCCACACACCATTTTTAGCTGCTAGTGAAGAGATCCTAATCCAGTGCCTGAAAATCAATTTGGCATCTTTTTTGCACGTCACCACTGAACATCACTGACATTTCTGAGACAAGAACTAGTTGACAATTCCACGCATGATTCATGAAACAGCACGAGGTACAGCTCATTTTCCACAAAGGAATAGGCTCTACGTTGCTGCTAGCACTAAAAATTTGCTGTTTGTCAGTGAGCTAAACAAATGTGACTGGGAAGAGATCAGGTAAGCATGAAAGAAGATATATGCAGTAACTTGATGTCATTTTTCTGAGTTGATCCTCCATATAATCCTACTTACATTTATTCTCAGGCTATTCAGGAAGATTAATTTTTCCCCCAGTAGAATTATTTTCTAGTAATACTTCTCTCTTTCCTGTGAAATAGCTTTACTGAGAAATAAACAAGTGAGCATGTGTTTGGGGATAGTTCTTATTACAGAAGTGAATTTAGAACTAATTGCTAGAGCTGGCCAAATTCATTAGAAGGATTGTATTTCCTGATGAATTTAACTATTTATTCAGTTCCAGAATGGGTAGAAACAGATATTAGATTTTAATAATTGTAGTGGGCTTAAAATGGTTTTTTAGGCTTTGTCCAATCAGCCGAATTCACACAGAAAAAACCAGCTTTTGGAGTTGTTTGTAGAATTATCGATGCAGGAATCACATGTTCAACAGTGAAGAGTAACAAATGACAATAGGGAATGATTCAGACAGCTATTTTGCCATTTCAAGAAATGTTTGAAACTCTAATTCCCCCTCATTCCCTACTCTTCTCTATTAGCTCATTAGTCATGAAGAAATTAGTTTGTTTACCACCAGAGTTCTCTTTTTAACAAGTGCTGCTGCAGGTAGAACATCAGCATCCCTTTCTCTTACCTTCTTCAGTGTGTAGCTTATAGACATTTCCCATCTCTTTTCTTGTTTTCCCCTCCAGAAATCAGAGAGATTCCCTCTGCAGCTAAAACACTGCCAGATATTCCTGTTTCTGGATCTCTGATTCTAGAAGATAGATTTTTCTTCTAGAAAAGCTTCCTCTTCTAGAACTAGTTTTTCCTGCTTTTTTAGCAACAAGACCTCAGTTGTGAACAGCAGTGGATAGCAACATCACCCTCACTTTGCTGCTGCCAGGAGAACAGCTACTTCAGTTGCTAGTCCTTTTCTTTGG
>NW_008825271.1:917560-936813 GCF_000699105.1 Pygoscelis adeliae
CACGACACTTGGCTACAATGCGACACCCACTGAAACTACATTGAGGTGAGGGACAATCGGGGACAAGACGGTGATTCTGGCTCTGTGATACAGGTCGTTATGAAGGCAGAGTTAAAGCTGTGCAGAGGATGGAAGTTCTTTTTCCAGGAGTGTTTAAGAAATCTCATGAAAGAATGTTCCTTCACCCTGAACTATAACAATATCTTCTTATGGTATTCCATTATACACTGCATCTTTGAAACACTGGCGATTTCAAAATGAAAACACAGAAACTTATATTCAGAAACTATTTAAATACCACATGGTAACTTTTTCTTGTTTTCTTTCAAAGCTTTCCTCTGCCTAGGGATTGAGATGGTAGAGACATACACACACAGAGGAAATGTCTGTATTTAATTTTAGATTAAATTTTGACTTTCAATTTTAGCATGTTACTTCCAGAAATTCATCTCTGTCAGCACAATGCCATATAAGGAGTATTTGGATTACCCAATTTACACGAATAAAATGGCTTCTTATCAAAGCCATCTCAGTCAAATAGCAGAGAAACCCAAAAGCAACAGGACACAAGCCTGGTTAGCTGCACACATCAGGAATTTCCGTGACATCTGATTCATTTTCTAGCAAGCTAACCACAGCCCTGGAATTTCCACTTGCTCCTGCCTTCTTGAATACTTTCATATTTCTCCTGGCCATTTCTCTTCATGTTTCAGGGTTAAGAGCTACAAATTGATCTTCAACACAGTGCAACTCTTCTGTGAAAGGTCACAGGAGGAGTTTGTTTTATTAATCACATAATTTTAGGAGGTGAGAATTGGAAGATGATAAACTGGATAGCTAGAAGGATGTGGCAAAGAATGGAATAAACTCTGAGATGCAAAGAGACGAGATGGTGGTAAGAAACAGCATAAAGGATGTTTATATAAGATAACAGGATCAGTCTCACATCCACAAACAACACAAGCAAGCAAATAATCGTAATGTAAAACAGTCAGCAGCCCTTTCCATGGTGGAGTACTTCTAAATTTAGAGATGCTAGTAGGGTCACCAGACTTTGCCTGAAACTCAGGCATTTTGATGTTTCCGGCTCAGGCATCCTATTCGGATTTGAGTAAGTAGAAATAGCTTTTAGATTATTAATGAAAAAGCGTCCAATAGTATTTACAAAATGCAAGTTGATAAGAAAAGTTCCAGAACCAGCCTTGCCTGAAACATAGCTTAAAATACATGGGACTGCCAAACGTGAATTTGAAATTGCTTTGATAGGTTAAGAGCAATACAGTTTAGAGCCCCTTAAAGCCATATCCTGCCCCTGAAATGTGTCCTGGATTATCCTTTCAAACTATTAGAATGGAAACTGGGGACAGCCACCAAAGAAAGCCTCAAACTGTTATTTTGGAGCAAATGCAGACTGACCCAGGATTGGGGAAAAAATAAGCAGTGTTCAAAGGAGCCTTACATTTTGCCTGCATCATCATAATTTCTGGTGTCGTTAAAGACCTAATGCAGAACAGCAACTTCTTCAAAGAACATTATATTTTAAATTACTTTTTATGATCTTTTAATGAAAGCCATAAATAAAGTGCCATTTTTTTCTTAATTTTACTTCTTTTTTTTTTACTGTCCTGTTTTTTTTTGTATCTAGAATGTAGGTACTGCCAGCACTTTAAATATAAGTATACATTACCAGGAAGTACATGCAGACAAATTAGAAAGGAGTTTTATGAATGACATCAATAACATAAGGAAGCTGAACCAAATAACTTAAAGGGAAGGGTGAACTACCAACCTATGCATATTTTGACTAAATAAATGACCTGGAAGGCTGTGATAATTGTCTCCAAGTATGTGGAGGCTGTGAACATCATGAAGAAAGGGAGTAACTAAGAAAAAAAATCTTTAAAGACTGAAGAACAGGGAAAGCATCTTAGGCATGAGCATGATTAAGGTATGAAATAATAATCACAGGGAAGCAGCGAGAGCTTAACATTAGATAAAGCACTGTAGAGACTGTTAATAGGGAACAGTTCTGCAATGGCAGGATATAGACTAGATGAGTTAGGGTTTTCCTCACTCTCATTTCTATTATTTCACTATATTAATGTCAATAGCAGTGCAACAGCAAATTCCACAGAACATTACCCAAGTGTAATTCCGCAACCTTTTTTTTTCTTTTACAAATAAAAGAGTAAATTTATCTGCTTTACCTCCTAACCTGTGACACTTTTACAATAGGATATTATTCGTACTTGAAAATTCTAGTAGTTTGGTAGTTTTGATAAACAAACTCATTGAATTCATTTCAAATATGCTCATTATGACATGGAAAAGAAACCAAAATAATTAAAGACTACTTTCATTCAGAAACTGTAAATATATCAAAACTATTGCTTTGAAAAGACAATGATGGTACTGGCAAGAATAGTAGGCACCCCAGAAGGAAATACTGCCTAATGCAAGTATTTCTGAAAATCAGAGATGAGGAAATACAGGGAAAAGGTACCTTCTTAATGGTTTCCAACATGGATCGTCCTCCTTGCCAGGGTTTAGAGTTCTTCCTGATGCAGGTGAGGCTGGCCATGCTGTGCCACTTCCTGTCCTCCAGCTTCTTATGAAAGGCATTCGCCAACAGGAGGACAGTGTCGTATATATACAGGTTTGAAATCTGCAAAGACATTAAAAAGGGAGTATTAGTAGTATTATTTGTGGTCTCCTGCCAGCAGCCAGAATTTATCATTTTTTTTTGCCTCACCCATAATCCTCTGGTAATTAAACGACTTATTTGGTATTAAGAAGAAACCGTGAGAGTCAAGAAGTCCTATCTTTGGCTCTGGTAGAAACTGCAGCTAGGGGCTGTCACACTACGAGCGATTTGCAGCAACAAACTACACTACTACACTACAAAGCACTACTACATGTGAAGTACAGGCAACCCAATCACTGGCACAGCTCCACTTGCAGGATTTAAAGCCCTACTCGTGAACGTAAACAGACCTTCTTTTACTTTTAACCAGTTGCCTGCAACTTTCGATTTTCCAGTCACAAGATATTTGGACACCATCAAATTCTCTTCAAGATTGTTTTGTTCTTTTGAAAAACAGAAACTCTGAAAAGGTAAATAAATCATTTCAGCGTCGTTTTTGTTCCTGATTTTTGCAGTCACTTCTGATTGAGGCAATTTCTGGAATGAAATATGATCCGATGAAATCTTTCTCAGCGTGCAGTTGCATGTCAATTCTGCAATTGATAGTGTTTCCTGTCAGAGTATTTGGCAATGGCTGTTAATTCCTTGCAGGATGAAACTCTTACTGAGTAAATGTGTATATGTTTCATTGTGAGCATAGTTCACACATACAGCGTGAGGAAGCTCCAGTTTGGCATCAAACAGAGAACAGTTGAACTCAAGAAAAGAAATCACTTGTGTGCCAGTTCCACTTACCCATGTACTATTTCTATGTATGTACTTCTAAATGCACACAGTACAAAGTCAGATGTGAAAGATACAGTTCAACGTAACAGAACAGAAGCTCAGAATTCATGAACACTTCTGAAACAAGTAATTTACAATATAGCTTTATTTCAGTCATTTCTGTCCTCAAATGGCAGGAACATTTAAGTTACTAACAGTATCATAAAGAGAAACCTCAGCTCTCCTGAACAGAGGTTCTCAGGAAGAGAAATGATGTTCAGAAATGAGAAGGACCTTTGGGAATACTATTTTTCGATAACCTATTGGTCATTTGAAGCCATGGGGCCTGAAGTTATTGAGGGAAACTCAGTTTCACAGCTGCACTATGAAGGGGGCCGTAGAGCATTCCTAGCGTCTGAAGACAAATTAGCCAGCAGCAATTTGCTAACTGAGGCAAGGTTGCCGGTTTTTTTCCTCCGTCAGTAACAGACAAGCCAAAAGACATTTCCCAGATTTGTGGAATATGTTGACTGCTCTGTGTAAGGGCTTCTCCATACAGATGGTCTGCGCAAAACCATAAAAGAAGGAGGAAGCTTAAAATAGCAAAGTATGCCAACTTTGTGGAGAATGCCCCTATTCTACCTCTTAAAAGTATCCAAGGACTGGGAAAGTCCTGCAGCTATTGGGAGGGGGTGTATGCCAAGGAAGCACAATAATGCTGAAGATCTGAGACACTGATTGGCAAATCTACATATCACCTTAAAAAAAAGGGAAAAAAAGGAAGAAAAAAAAAGGAATAGCCTCTGTTCCTGTCTAATTACTCCTTTCCATATAACCTATTTTGTATGTTTTTATTTTCTTATGTAAATTCCATCTTTATACTGACTTTGCCCGCGTCATCCGCAATCTGCTCTGTACAGTTCTCACAGGAACGTTTTGTGACAGACTCCTTCCCTGCCTAGCATCCAGGAAAGAGGTCATCTTTCTCCTTACCTGGCCAGAATTGCCTGGGGCATTTTGCCTTCCACATTTTATCGAAGGAGATCTAATGGTCTGCTGCTTTCCCTCCCGATAAACTCCTGGGATCCTCCATTGCCTTTACAACTTTGCATCGTTAGTACCACAAACGCACAGAACTTCTGATCTGTATTTCCCTTTTTTTAAATGACAATGATCCTTCTCTCCCTCTTTCTGGAAAATGCTTCTTTATTCTTACTCGAGCTTCTCCCATGACTCCAGTGGCTGTGAATATTTCCATTTCAGTATTCACCCAGGAACTAATTTACTTTCCACAGAGGCACAGGCCAGGCATCACTATGCATAACAGGATTAAAAGCATGGATTGAGGATCTGGGTTCAGATTAATCAAGCACTTTTAAAATAACTTGGATGATTTGTCTGTGTATTGTAAACCTACAAAGAATTCAAAGCATTTCAGCTAAAACCATATTTCCTCCAAAAAGTCGGCACCACAGGGACATTTGTTTCCGGGGGAGAGAAGGAATTATTTCTATGCTGTAAGGCAAGTTTATCTTACATAAGCCTCCGCCAAAGGAAAAAAAAAACCAACAAAAAAACCCAAACCTCTAGAGAGCACCAACAATAAGGTCACTAATGAGATTAAATTGGTACATGAAGGGCTACCGATGCCAAGTCATCACTTCCCAACAAAATGACATTGCTTTCAAGGTAGCTTCCATAACCCAGTATCATGGGAATAGAAGACTGTTATCACAGTTCATGAGGAAGGATGCACTCACTAATCTAAGAGTAATATAGCTGGGCCTTCATCAAGTTCTAACAGGGCTCAGGAGTACAGAGTTCAGCAATTATTAAGCATTGTTATTCCTTCACTAATAGTTAAGCTTAACATTTACAGCAATCAATCACTGATAATGCAATGATAAAGACACTATGATTAAATTCTGCTTCTCAAAATCACCTTTCCCTGTCACTACCAGAAGTATACTTCATTAGTAACTGTCCCGATGCACAGAGTGGGGCTGTAATTTAAAGTCACTTTACACTTTAATTCATTTCCCACATAAAGGTACTGGGACATTTAACGCATTGCCTGGTATCCATTACTGATCCTTATTTATTCCAAGTCTCTTAGACTAATGGCTGGACACTTGCATTACCAAGCAGTATCTAACTGTATAACCTCCTGTTGATGTAATTAAAAATTCAGAAGTGATTTTTTGTTCCAGCGTGTAGAAGAAAGGTATTTAGCAATCAGATTAAGTAGGAGTGATTAATCTGGATTAACGGTGTTTATTTTATGCATACCTAGACTACTGCACATAGTTTTTAGACAAAAGTTTATGGTACTAAATACTTTCACGAATCCAGTTTTTAACTTACGTCCTCCAAAATGATACAAATTTATAGAAGTTGTTGTTTCAACTAGGACAATCCCAGAGACACAATGAGAGATCTTCACCAAAATATTTTCAGTGTTTTAATTAAGATGCTGAAAAAAATTTAATTATTCACACGGACTTTAGGGGGAGTAATTCAGAAAAAATAAATCAAGAAACCCACCCTTATAATTTCCAGAGAATATTTCTGATTAGTCACACTTCGATGGCATAAAAAAAAGCATTAGAAATTTCAATTTATAAACTGTTTCAACTCCCCACTGGAATAGAAGTTAATTTGTAATATTGTTGGGGAGAACAAAGAAACAGCAAACAAACCCCACAGCTACTCGAAGGTCTGTGCATCGTATGAAGACACCAGGGAAACTGTGTCAGAGTTTTTCTTCCTTCAATTTTTTAGTATTGTCCCACTCAGTTACTAATGAAGTGCAGCCATCTCAGGGAAAGCATGGAAAAAGCAACTCAACTGTGCAGAACAGTTAAACCAGTCAAGCTTCCATTATTCCTTTGAACTGAAACGTTATGAAAGCTTTCAATAGGAATATTACCGCTCTCCAAGCTATAGGTTGATCGAGAAGGGCAGATTAAGGTATATGGTCCAATCTAACACATTAAATGGAATTTGCCAATTTGCAGAGAATAAACGTCGATTTCTAGGACTTCACTTTTCTAGAGTCAGTTCACTGTTGAAGTGAAAATGAAATGACAGCGAAGTTGAAGAGAAAATAAATCAAAATATGAAGCCTCTCATCGATACCCGATTCTTGATTTTTGCCTTGCTCTAGTTAGTAACTTTGTTCATGAAAACTGTTCTTTGCAATCTGCAAAAAAGTGGCTGCACGTAATTACACCCCCAGCTTTTACGCATTATCCATAGACTACCGAAGTTCCCCCTAGGACCATGCTGCCATAACAGAACGGCGCAACCTAAAGATTTTTCAGAGTTCCTAAATAGCCTCTAGAGATATCCTATGCACCTATTGACCTTACAGAGCCCTGTTTATTTTAAGAATTCTAATAGGATCACTGTGCAGTGTGCTATGGCCAAAGTTTTTCACGTCATCAATAGTTGCTTACTGGCTGCTTTGTGAACAATTAGTGAGGCAAAGGCTTTTACAGCTAACTTGAAACAGGGCAAGACGAACCACACTTTTCCTCCTTTTCTCCTTACATATTTTCATTCTAAGCAAGGGCACTCTTCAACACCTCCCTATTTCTCTCCCATTGTTTTCTTTCACTCCTTTCTTTCAGCATCACAAGACGACTGCTCTCTTTGCTGCTAAGTCAGATACTCTTCCTGCACCTTTCCACAATTTCATAAATGACCACGCAAAAAAACCCAAAGCAAAATCGACATCTTAAGCCAATTTCACACTCCTGATTTGCCATAGCTTTGTCACGACGAAGCCTAACCAGGTATATGAGAGAGATAAAGGACTTGCTCTTGGAAAAACTATGTGAAGTCAGGAAGACAGTGACCATGATCCTGTTGCTGATTTCATGTGGTAGGAATGCTCTTGTAGTTGAATTGTGACTTGTAATTAACAACCCTAAAAATAAGGCCTCTTTGGAACATAAGCATAGATTTAGGTGCGTATAGCAAGACACTTGAAACAGATGATGTGGGTGCTCCCCAGGAAGGCTTTCCTATTGGCAACACACTTGAGGCTTAGAGAAGCACGGCAACTCAGGAGACATTGGCTATGGGGAAGAAATTCTTCTCGGCAAGATGACAAAAAGTAAAACTTAGCAGGGCAACAAAACAACTACCCCACTGCCTGGAGATCAGGTGGCTTTCGTGGACTTTTTTCTCAATTGCTGTGGAGCAGGCGAGTTGTTCTTGTCCATCAGTCACACCCGCCCCCTGCCCAAGTATTTTCGTGTCATGCCATGAGCCATTAAACTACATGTCAGAGAGGACATGAAAAATAAACATTAAATTACACTAAGGCCCTGAGGAAAAACCTTGAACTTATCTAGAAAGACAGTTCCCAGGTGGGAATAGACTGGTATATGAACTACCTCCATGCTTTGGGAGAAAGGGTCCTTCGGATCACACAGTGATGAAGATATTCTGTGGTTGCCACGGAAACAGCGCTGACTTATGTTTTGGGGGACTGGAAACGTCTGCCGAATAATTGTTAACCTTCCAATTGACCTTCTCACCAGCTCCTGAACATCCACATCATTTATTTCCTGGAAGATAAGGCAAGGGAGAGAATATGCATAGAAGTTAAAATATAGAAATGTTACCACCAGATTATAAACAAAAAATAAACTGAGAGGACTAGGAGGCGTGTGATTGCTACACGGCTATTGTCAAGCTCTGCCATAGCCTCAAAAAGAATGTATGTATGCTCATTAAAACAACTGACATACCACCCTTACAATAATTGCAAAAGTTTAAAATGTACTGTGCCCAAACCTCACAATCTTTGTAGATGTAACTGGGCTTAGTTGTTTCATTTTAGGTTTTCTCTCCCTCTCCTTTTACCTTTGATCTTTTATTTAAAAGAGTTTCACAGCATCCTTGGCAGATAATGTGTAAATCAGTAGGAAGCCATAGCATGATGTATTTCTAAGTGTAGCATTACTTAGGAGCTGTGAAGGTACAGACAATTATTCAGGCCTTAAGTGTTCATTTCCTGGAAACAGAATATAAAGAACCTATAAACAATGTGCAAGTTAGCAAACATGATTTACCAAAAGGGCAAAGAAAAGACATTAGAGCATTCTAGGTGTGTATGTGCTTGTTTATAGCAAGACCTAATTTAAAACCAACTTTTTACTCCATAGGGTACCTATTAAGGCTTACAGCTGAACACTCAGCTCTACAGAAGAAAAAAAATACCTAAGTAAATACATCAATATGTGGAATATTAAGCTTAAAATATTAACTTTAAGGAAGGTTAGGGAAACCAGAAAAACAGTTCTTTACATAGGATAAATTCCTGCAGTTTGGCAACATGGAGTTTTACACCATGGAACGATGAGGCCCTCGGGGAACACAGAACAAGAGGAGCATGGGCTCATAAGCAACAGCAACTGACTCCAACCTTCACGTAAGAATTTGAACTTAAGTTAAACACGGGCTTTTTCTGACGACTCACATAGGGTCAGCTGGTAGCTTTCAAGGCAATTCTGTGTCTGTATTTTTCTGTAAAGCAGAAGAAATAATCTACAAAACTGCTCAATCTTTTTAACTAGAATCTATTTTGCATCATACTGAACTGTTCGTCCATAATCTGTCTTAATTACAGAGGCTGATGCCCCAAAACTTTCTAGACGTTTAAATTTGTGGATGCCCCCCCCAGTAAGGGAGGTTCTCGAGGAGCTCGTATTAGCAGCCTGCATTTATCACACCCTTGCATACAGCCACAGTGTATTGACTGTTTCAGATTCTCATTTGTATATTTATAGCTTTTCATTTTTTTAAGGATACAGCACATCTGCACTGTTATACCTGTAACTAAATGCCATAATCTTTTTTTGCATCTAGCTTCCTGATCTATACCCATAATCGAGAACTTAGGAGACACCAGGAGATAGATTTGAATTCAAATTAGAGAATCTTTCTTGTGAAAAGGAAGCCAAGCTTTTTGAAAAAGCAGCTCTTTAAACGTTAAGACAACTATCCTGGTAATTTTGGCTTTTTTTTCTTTTTTGGAGCTTCAGTTAAAATTCTTTAAATTAATTATTTTGAAGCAACTTCTTCAGACATACTGGCATTTGTTCATTTCCTTTAAAGCTTGGAAGAAAAATACGAGATGTAAATTTTAACTTCTACTCTCTTGACTACAGTAAAATTATTTTATTCTTCACAGATCGTCATAGTTTTTGAATTAATCTGTTATTAATGTTCTTTATGAAATATAGATTTTTCTGAAAACAAAAATAACACATGGCATCAGCTGTGTCCAGTGTAATATCTTGCATTTCTGGTCGATTAGCCCTTAATGTACCATAGATAATAGTTTCTCTCAGCTTAAGATGCCGTCTTTTCATTTAGACTGTATCATTTCACTAGCTGCAAGGTAAAAAAAAATAAAATGCTGTTTTAGCAAAATGCATGTAATTTTTTTTATAATACTTTCAAAATAATCGGAAAGGAAAGCTCAAGAAACTTATCTTGATTTTAAACTATATCCTTTCTCAGAGAATTTAAAAAAAAGTTTGCCTGGTTTCATTATACACCGTGCCCAAACTGTAACAGCAAGACTATTAGACTCATTCTAATAATGTAAAAGCTGATACCTGCATGGCCACGTTATATTGCTAAATAATACTTTAAAAGATATTTTTTACTTTCAGCTGCTCAAACATTTATCTTTTCTGCCTCAAAAGTGTATTTATTTTTTCTGTATTTAGAATTTTTTGGTGCATTTTAATTAGAGTGTTCTCATTTTAACCTTTAGGTTACTACCTCATATTTTTGTACATCCCCTGGGAACTAATAACAGAATCCACACACCAAAGAGATTTTTGTATGGTTGCCACAGAGGTATATACATCAATAGATTAATGACAGCTATTATTTTAAATGCTGTGAATTCCACCGATTATACCACAAATTCAGATTTTAGGTTAACAACAAAGCAATGCCATGCAAACCCAAATTCAACTTTAGTCATTTATATATTTCTTCATCATTTTTTTAATACTTGGCATTGACTGAGTGACGAGCCTTTTATATAATGACTCTCCAATATCATCTCTCATTCTTGAATTTTGGATCTGACTTAAGAAAACTATATACAGCAACTATTGTATGAGAGGAAACAATTTTCATTTGCACTTCAAAGGAGGATACAGTATAATGACATAAGGATGGCAGATGATCTGTTATACAAGCACCAAATGTCAAAAAAAATTACAAAGTTGGCCAAGTTGAACTGATTTGGCACCTGTATAAATTTAAGCTAGGTTACATGGGGGTTTTTTGGAAAAATTAGAAGTTCAATATATAGTTCCAAACCTTTCTTTTGTTGGTCTGAACTTGGAATAAAGGGGAGGAAGGGGAGGCCATCCTATTTCAAATGGAACGAGGATAAAATTAGATGTACATTTCATCTGAGTAGGCAAATAAATAAGGAAAGAAATGCTACTTTAAATTAATAGCTCTTTACAGGTGAATTAGGAAAAGGGAACTGAAGAGGATCACCTTGACATATCGGGCAGACAACTCCAGTGGGAAGCAAGACTATATACTGGACACCTAATATACATTGCCATTCAGCTTCGTCTCATTATTTTAAGGTAAGCAACCTAGACAGAGACTTATTATTTACCACAGAACAACTGCACCAGTAGTGAGAGACATGGAGGGGAAGAATTTATTCACATGCTCCTGTAATAAGCACCAAACAAAGGCAGCAATACATTTTCTTACAGAAACATCTTAACTTTGGGCCAAAAAGAAGATTCCAGTATTTATCATATACTGGACATGTCCTATTTTCCATGCCATGTCTTCATCACATCCTTCATGACACTCAGAGAGGAGAGTGTTTCTTCCTCCTCCGAAAGCCACCAGCAGTGAGCAGAGGGCGGAGCAGGAAAGGGTGGCCACTGCACACCCCCTGGAGGCCGCTGGGCTGCCACTGCCCATGCCATGGCATACTTGTGCTATGCCCTCCCTGAATTTCTCAGCACTTTCCAAAGAGGAGTAGTTGGGGGGAAGGCATAACTAGATGAAGCTCCAAAACAAGTAAAGGGAGATCTTGAACTGCATAATCATTTGCTCTAGTATATCTCCATTAGGTTTCTAGGTTCTGGAGAGGATGATGAAAAACAGAAAATGATAGGACAAGGAGAAATCAAATTTTAACTTTCACAGAGAAAAAAAATCCAAGAGTTTGGAGAAAGCAGGACTAAGTCAGTCTGTCCATTGGCTCTCACCTGTCTGAAAAAAAGAGCTGGCAGCTTGGTCGCTGACCTGTACCAAAGAGGGCGGCATTTCACATGTGACCTGCCAACACCACTGGAAAATGTAAGGGTTCAGATGAACCTCTAACGCTACTATTAATCAGTTATCCATATTAAAATGTAGAATGATGTGAGCTTCTGGAACGGAGCTGTGATTTTAGGACCTGATCTAGCTGCTCGAGCTTAAAACATAGTCATGCTCTACGCTCTTCTTCATGGTGGAGTGCATTGGGCTGAAACACAATGGAACAAGCTGAATGCATCAGCCGAGGACCGGCCCTCTCCTAGGAAAAACGTGTTCATCTGAAAGTAGGCTTTGAATACAACCTTGTGGATCCTCCAGTCCTTTCTTGTGCTATGATGGGCAAACCTGTTGGAACATTCTCCATGAACTGTTCTTTAAAAGAGTTTGGGGTTTTTTTTCCTTCTCTCCTCAAAGAAGTTTTTGCAGACTCTGATGCCTCTGTTAATTAGAAGCCTTCTACTAACTTTTACCCTCAATTTATTCATGGGCAATTTGAACGCATTTGTTCTTGTGCAAACCTTGTCCTCTAGCCCTTGACAACGATGTATTTATTCACGCTCTTTACGTGTTTATAAACAGAGAGCATATCCTCTTTCAGTCTTTGTTTTCACAGGCCAATCAAGCCAACCTTCTCAGTCTCTTCTCACACAAATCAGCTTTTCTGAACACCTGTTCCATTTTAATTTTAATAGAGCTGGTCATAACTGTGCACATTACTGCAGACAAAATCCAATCAATCCTTTGTACAGTAGCATTAATATTTTCACCTCCTGTTTGGTAACTGTAGGCAGTGGATAGTGTTTTGGGCTGTCTTTGAGTAAACAATAGTAACAGAGAACTGGTGGCAGCCTTGGGCATAGTAAGATGACCCTGAATGTTTTAACAGAGGAAAATGGTTGAGAGAGACTTGGATTTAAAATTAAAAAAAAAAGACATTTCTTTCATTTAAAAAGGGCAAAAGAAAGAAAAGTGATGAAAATCATACAAATGTCCCTTCTTCAGTTCCACTAAATAAAATCTAAGCTTATTGTACACTTGTGATTTAAGAGTCATAAAGAAATATAATTTTACTATCCTGGGCTTTTTGGGTTTATATTTACTATTGTGCAGAGGAAAAGAAGCAAGCAGAGACAGACTGACGGGGGAGAGAGAGAGTGAGAAATCCATTCTCACATTTTGTTAAGGCATATTTTACCATGACTACATTCAAATCTATGACTTCTGCAAATTTTAAATAAAGAATTGCACCATCTGCTTTAAGGCCCTGAAGAAATAGGAACATTTATTTGGAGAGTGTTTCCTCAGCTGACTGCACTGATCAGAAGAGATTTGTATTATTTGCAAAGGACTAATAGAATGTATTATGCTTTAGCAAATTAGGAATCCTTTCATTTTATGGGAACAACCCCCCTCCTTCCACATATGCATTTCCATTATGATACACAGTCTTCAAGCAAATTTTCTGTATTACATAAAATAGCAACTAATAGGACAATAAAAATTAAGGAACTCTTTCCAGGCATTACAGCATTTAAAGGGAGCAATTAAAATAACAGATGTCACCTCACAAAGCCTAAGCAGATTCCTGATCACAGAACTGAAGGTGGTATTTCCTTTTGTATTACTATACTCAGTAAGCGTGTTGTATCCCCTTGGCACAGTGATGGAAAAGGAAGACAATTCCAGCTTATTTTCGTATCTCATTGCAAGGAATGATTTGAATCATATGTGGATTTTGCAAAACAATGCATTTTCACTGTAATAGCTCATCTTAGATTTTCAAATTAGGAGGCCAGAGAAGCAGTGTTACAGTTACTTAGTTGACAGACTGATTTAGCCAATACAGGCACACAAACACAGATGTCTAAGTTGTCTAAGATGTCAGAAAAGATTTATGTAAGCAACAAAACGGGCAAAGCTCTGAGTCACATATGGAAGTACTGTGGTCATCAACAGCTAATGGACAACCATATCAAATGGACTTGGATGTTAAGATAGATATTTGATATACCACACAGTAAGGGGCCTACAAATCACTGCATTTCCAAATCTTGCACTGCCGAAGTGGAGGCATTGTGATCTTATTACTGAACTGGTAAAATGTTGCAATAAGCAAGTAATGTTATGCAACATTCATCATTCAGGAAAGATTTACATTTCTGCTGTAATTTGAACATAGCGATAAGGAAAAATAGGGCAAAACATGATTCTTTCCATATCATTATCTACAAATCTTATTTATTACTAATCTGATTTTTGCATCCACAAAATATTGAGATTATTAGCATTTTGAAACAAACAGAGCTTGCAAGTAAGTTACTTAAGTAGGAATATGGATTTAGGTCCAGAAGCAGATTAAGATGAGATGGCATTAAACATGTTCACTTTCTTTATAACCAACATGAGATACAGATATTTTAATGACTGTGGTTTACAGCACAGTTTGTCAGAATGAACTTAATTCACCCATTAATGTGTGTCTTTCACCCATTTCATATACAAGACTATAAAACTAAGAAGGGACAAGGTATGTTTCTCTGCATACATCATTCAGCTCTCCTAGCTGTTGGGACCGCAGCCCAGAGAAAAAGTTTTGGAGTGGAGAAGGCAGTTTAAAGCGGTAACCACTTCGATCGCTCTGCCGTTTAATCTGCTGCAATGTGCAAATAACAATGCTCAGGAAGCAGAATTTTTTCCACAGAGACACTAATTTCTGAATAAAAAGCAAAGAGAAAGCGTGTACGTTAGGAATGGATCCTCGGTTTTATTTTGCTCTTTGAGAGTGGAGGATCTGACACAGCTAAAAGCAAGCACCTTCTTTTGAACTTTCCAATTCAAATAACATTTAAAATGAAAAACCAGTGGCAGTGTCTTTAACTTGAACAGCAAGCCAATATCTGGGCTCTGCCTAAGAAACAGTTGTCTAATCTATTGATATAGAGGTTAATGGTGGACTGCTTTAGATTTAGTTAATGCTCTTTTTAAAATAATAAGTGTTAACTCTGAAGAGTAGAGATGAACACTCTACTTCAAGATTCCACTCACTACAAGTGAATTCTAGTTTAATCTGACAGGAAAAAGAAAACACGTATGTTATTCTCATGACCATCTGTAGCTTAAAGCTGGGTTCTCAACCAGCGAGGCCCACCCCATTCAGTGCTGGAAAACACACACATTACTGATCAGGAGCAATGCAGGGCCCAAACCAATAATTTCTGCTGGACCTGGGTTGTCTTCACAGCACTTTCTGAGGCATAATTTTCTCCAAGGGAAACTGGCTAAAAATCCACTGGTTTAAACGAGTAGGCCAAAGTACAATCCCACTGCAACAATATTATCCCTTACTGTAACCTTGAAAAAAATGTTTTGGATTAAATTACCGCACTATTAGCACCACTGTACTAATAAAAATTTAGTAATTAAGTATGAAAACAGAAGTGCACAGTAAATCCAGAGAGTAGACCTGAAATTTACACGCAATGTCTCCAAGCAGCCTTTTATCTTGAGAATATACAGGAGTCACACATTCTACACATTAGGGGAGAATTATCTCCCCAGGGAATTCAGCTGTTCTGGACTAAATTGCTTTTCATAAAACAAAAGAAAAATCTGAATGCTGTCAAATCTAAGAACAACTGCATTGTTCAATGTTTTATATGCAAAGCTACTTCACATATTGACTTGTCATATTTTGGCTGACAAAAGTTCATGGAAGTACCTATTTCACAGTTTAAAAACAGGATCTCAGTTTAACTTTCTTCCTTTTTTTCCTTCATGAACATCCATATATAACCTGATCCAGAAGTCCACCAAAAAGCCTCCCACTAATATCAATAGGTTTGGGTATCAACCATGACTGAATTCTAGGGGAATTCTTAAAGGAAAGTGAAAGATGGGATTTTTTTATTATTATTTTTATTATTATTAAGAAAAATCATTAAAATATAAACAAAACACAAGCACTCCATTATGAAAGATTACATATGAAAAAAGACCTTAAAAAGATCCTCTAAAAACAGTCATCTCAAGTCAAATGTGAAATCTCAAGATACTCAGAAGGAAAGGGTTTTTTAAATTTTATTTTCCATTTATTCATTGAAGGACTTCTGTTTAAAACACGCAAGACAAAACAGCGAAGTCCAAGAACTTGTCATTCCACTCTTATTAAGCAACATGCACTCCCACAGCGTGCCTGAACTTTGTTGTAGCTACTGCTTCCTGTTGGCGAAGTTAAGATCAGCATGAATATTGCCAGTAAGCCTGAGAACAGGATGCACGGTTCACAACAATGTTCACTTGACAGTTACCTCATTTATAATGATCCAGTGACAGTCAAAAGCAACCAAATTAGTCTCCACGACCTGAAACAGAGAACAAACCAGCTATCAGTCAGCTTGCTTGTGAAAGCTAGAAAAAAAATTAAATGGATGCTCTCTGCAAATGACTAAAACCAAAGCACATGCTCTCGAAGACCTTTGTTATTCAACTGAGGATAGAGAACCTTTAGCAAAATTCTGCAGAAGCATGTGTTATTTTTTGACTTGCTAATTAAACATGGAAAATACATTTCATTGCCGGCATCACAGAAGAGAGTATGTTTCAGTTGACTGAGGAGAAAATGAAATTGTTATTGCCTTAATATCGTGTGTTGAGAGGGAGCAACAGAGAGGAAGGTGGAAAATGAATATCAAGTAACCCTTGTCAGATTTCTATAGGTCCTGCTTCTAAGGCCTTTCCAGTGTACACCTACCCTGGAAGCCTGCGACTTAAAAAAACCAAAACAAACCCAAACCAAAAAAACCCACACCGCAAACGATGGGGTTCATAGAAATGCAAAGAGCAGGGAGGAAAGGGTTCTCTTGAGAAAGAGGGCTGTCACAGGGATGATGAATGATGGCCTGTCCCAGGCACCATGCACAGAGGGCCTCTAATCCTCCTCCCACGTACCCTCTCCTTTCCTGAAAATTATTCCAGGAGCTGCCTCTGTGCTGGAATGAAAGTGTACGTCCTAATTCATCTTCCACTCAGCCCTATTCTTTCCCTCCTTGAATCCACTAAACTTTTGTGACGAGTCATGTTTGATTCACCTTTGCAGTAGAAACTCATTTGGTCTGCTCTCATTATCTAGGAAAGAAATCATCGACAGGAGGGAGGCCAGAAACAAACTATAGAAAAGGCTGGGCACCTTTACATTTTTTTTCTAAATGAATCAGCATTGACACTGAAGTAATTTTAAACCTAATTAATCCCATTTTATTTGTATAATCACCATGCTCATCTTGATTCACAATTCAAAACTACTGGATACTTAAACCTGCGTTGAATCCCAGAAAAAAACAAAGACAAAAATTGAAACAAGGCTTGGAACTTACAATGTTTTAGTGTTCAAGTAGATGACTAGTGCTGGGCTGTTATTACTTGGACCATTGCACAGCAGTCATGTTTGGCTTTTAATGATGACCATCACAAACAGTGGTTGCCAAGGATGATTGCAATTTACTGTGCCATGTTCAAAGGAGAAAAATTTAACTGGCCACAAATCTTAAGAGCAGCAAAAGATCCCATACTGATAACCTTCATTATTAATTCAAAGGCCGTTAGAGTTGGGGTCACTGCTTATTTACTAGAACGATAGGCAAGATTGGAAATTCTGATCTGGAGAGACTGGAAAAAAAACCAAGAGCAGCAGTAGATGAACTGACTTCTTATTTGAAACTCACAGCACCAACAAGAAGTGAGGGGAAATAAAAGCCATAGCTGCTAATGTGCTCCTGGAAAATGTCAACATTATTAGCAGTAGGAATCAGGGTCCTCACTTTACATGGAATTTAGACTCACTACTCTTTCTCTGTGGTGAAAACAGTGTATTTTGTTGTGTTGCTTTGACATTTTCTTGCATTCTCCACAGTAGGCATCCACACAGCTCATATAAAGGAACAAGACAGAAACTGAAAAACTAAGTGATGGGAGGCATCACTACAGGCCAGGATGCTTGAACTGGAGCATGGCTGTTCTAATCAGATCTCTCATATCAAACCAGTTGGAAGAAAAACAAATCCAGGAACAGAGAAAGGTTAAAAATAGACAGAATAGTAACAAAGTTCTCAAGGGAGCATTTGCTCCTTGTATAAAGTTCCCAAGCGTATAAAGTTCCCAAGCATAGAAAGTTTATGCCATTTGCAACATAAGCAATGCCATTTAAATTTTCTATAAGACAAAACAAATCAACACCTTACTGAAGCAGAAGCAATTCTGCTAGTCAATCTACATACATTTCTGTGAAAGCATGCAGAATTTAAAAAGGAAAAAAACAAAACAAAACAAAACAAAAAACAGCACATCTGACATTTTCTGATTTTTTGTCAGGTTCCTGGCAAACTTGTCCCTCCTAACTTCTGGCTCCAGGATGTCCCGCTAGGAATGTCTGCTCTGCCTTAACTACTCTGCTCAAGATGAGGTCTCCTGAGGTTCCTGTGGCTCCAAGGCAGCCTGCCAGAGGGACGCCCTTGGAGTCAAGGCTCCCAGTGGTGTTAGAGGAATGACAATGATAATTATGTTCCACAAATGGCCTCTAAGCTCTTTCTCTGCTTCAAAATGGCAGTCAACCAGAACTTCAGAATGAAGGAATCCACAAAATGAAAATTCACATTTTCTGTTCAGTTTTTAATAACACAGTAAAAGTGAGGTTGATCACTTCTTTGTGCCTGAAGCTTCGGATAATCAGATTTTAATGCACTTTATCGTCCATTAAAACTTTGGTTTCAGTTCATTTATTTTTCTTTATAAATACTTGGTTCTGTGTATCTACTTTGCCCAGGCTCTCAAATTTCAATTAGACAAGGCCTTTTCAACAGTGTATGGTTATAAGTGTCACTGTTTTTATTATGTACAGTTCACAGACCACTTAAGCCAGACTCTGGAAGAGGCTTACTGGTCTCACAAGTCACTCATTATTTCAAACAGCTCAGGCTACCTGTGACAGATTTATTCACAACTTGCAAATAATAAGATGAAATGCATCCATTTTCCAGTTACAGTTGAGACTCCTCAGCAGAAAGATCATGTTTTATCCATTAAAGTTTATGCATTCATGAATCTACTTAACATTAAAGCCATTTTCAAAAAGCTTATGTCAAATTGAGATGAACTTGTAATGTACTCAAAGACACTCAAACTAATATATTCTAAGTTTAGAAGGGCTACAAATACCCCTCATTTAAGAATTCACTTTCCCTTTCAGTCTGCCAGAAGCTGCTTTTTGGCATTTTCCTTAGCCCATCCACCCAAAGTTTGTTCTAGGATTGACAGTGGTTGCTTAAAAAGATGACTGATGATACCCTGAGCAAGTTGCTAGATATTTTTTTTTTACATTTTATTTGATTTGATGAAATATAGATTTACATCTAAAATGGGACTCAGCATGAGACTGGGATTTCAAGGCTACTTTTTCACCTTTGGGCCATTTGGTCTTACCTGATGAAATCTTAGTCCCACTGATATCACTCACGAAAGA
>NW_008825271.1:936843-940843 GCF_000699105.1 Pygoscelis adeliae
ATCTCAGTCCCTCACCTCTGAATATCTGTTCTCCCAGTATGGCCCATATTGTGCATTTAGTTGACTTTAAAGTTGGGCAGTGCACATTCTGACCATGTCTGTATGAATTGCAGGGCACTATACTATTATCATCATCATTAATAGTCTTCCGATATTTTCCAATTGTTGTGATTCTTATGTTTTTCAGTGTAGAAGAATGCACAGGCACAGCCACTGTTTTACAGAGAATAAATAAATACAGTACTATGTAAACCTTCAGTTTTGATGCTTGAAGGAAAAGGCCGTTCAACTCTAAAGTTTTCTTCAAACACTAACAGTAATCATATGCATAATCTGACAGTCAAAAGATTCTCTCCATCAGCAGTTATTAATAACCACAAGTTTACAAGTTCAAGATTATATTAAATTACTCCAAAGCAACAACAAAAAAAAATATCTAAAGCCAGCAGCAACACAACCTAGATCCAATTATCTGTCAGTAAAACAGTCATTACTTGGACACAACAAGCCTTTACAGTCATGACACAATGTTCCACGAAGCCCTTGTCTATCTACTGAGTTTACTGTTTTGTTTACTTAAAAAAGCCACTGCATTTTCACTTGGAAGGGATGATAACAAATAAGATTAAAGTAAAAAATCCAAAAGAGCATGGCTGGTTCTGCTTAAAATTGATCATAACCTAAAAGCACATATACCACAGCTTCAATAGAAATATATAATGCAGTTGTGTAGAAGGTTTCTATGACTAATATGTTCAGAAAGTTAAAACACATATTTGTTATATGAGTGATGATCTTTTCCTGGTTGAAATTCACATCTGCATGCATATCAAGTGAGCTGGCATGAACTTGTGTTTTGTGCCAGGGAATAACGACTGTACACGATAATGCTTACAAAGGTATAAGGGCAGTAATGAAAAAGAAATCTGATATCCTGTATATTAAAAGCAATAAAACAATTTGATGGAGGAGGTAGGGGCTTCAAGACCCCAAGCATTTTAATACAATGCAAGTTTCAGGTTTATCCACTGGTTCTGCTGGCTCCGTGACAGGAAGCAGCACTGTGCATTCCTGAAAAGCAAGGGACAGACTGGAAATTTCCATACAAGACAGAAGGCAGATGAAAGTATTGTTTATGCAGCTCACCTCTTAAGCTAAAACTGAGAAAAACTAGAGTGTGCATTCATAATGAGGGCTGAACATCAAAATCCTACACAGATACTAAATGGAGAAGAGTTGATCCCTTCCAAAACAATGAAAACTGTGCACATAATTGACAAATTATCTTTTCACACTTCCTCTAGAGGAAATCGTACAAGAATTCAGCTATGGGTTACTCAACACACAAAGTGATACCCAATGCAGAAAGCTCTCTAAAGCTAAACATAGGTGCTAGCTGAGAGAGCATTAGGAGACAGTATCACATATGCCTGCCCTGTTCTTACTGCTCCCTCAGGCATTGCTTACGGCCACCTTTGGAGATAAGACACTGAAACAGTCTTTGGTCTAACCCAAGATGGCTGCTTTTGTGCTTCCAAATATATTTTGCTTTCTTAACTGTGATGAATCGTACTAGCAGTAGCTAAAAGAAGCAGAAATTTATTAATTCTGTATCAACTGTTGTGCAGTTCAGACCATTTTTACTTACTGAAAGGGTAAATATTTGAAACAATACTAAAAAAAAAAAAGCATTTTTTGCTTGAGACACATTTCTGCTGTGCCATTGAATACCTCCGCTGTGCAGGAACATACATAAGCAGATGAACTCCAGTATGAACTGGGGAGCTGCATCCTTGCAGTCTAATGCCCATAGCAACTCACACATTCCTGTCTCACCCAGCTAAATAGATGTCAGAGAACAAGCAGAGGACACCCAATACAGCCAACAACTTCCAAGAACAATTTTTATGAATTCAGCATTTTTTCATCTATAGGCTGTTCGTGTTCAGTTATTTTTAATGCCATATCACATAATTCTCCAGCACTAAGAATCAAAGCAGCAAGTTAGCAGGCCAGTTCTGAAATAGACTTCATGAAATTGTGGAAAAACTGAAAAAGAAGTTCACTCTCTACCCACACAACCACTGCTCAGACTGAGACTTCACACTGGAGTGTTTAAACACATTGTGTCATTAGTTGCATAAATCTTGCAGCAAAGGATACAACCCGTTGAGTATGCAGTGCCATTCACAGTCATAGAAATCCACAGAAACAGATATAAAAGATCATTCTTAACATCTTTGTAACTTTAGAAATGCGCTCATGTCAAACTCCAGCAGTTCTCCTAACACCCTATTAAAATAAATCAAACTTCTGCTTCACTTAGTCAAACACGGATGCTATTGAACCAATGAGCAAGAACAGGGATGAAGCAGAAAATAATTTTCTTTTTCTAAAGAATTCAACTATACACCAAGGGAGATTTTGCAGAGAGCAGAAAAATGCTGTCAAGAACACAAGTGATGAGCAAGGACAAACCATCTGTCATTGGCAGTAACTCCACAACTTCTGAATCTTTGGAAGAGCTTGACAATTTATCACAACTATTTCTATTGTTCACGCTCAAACCTTCAAATGGGCTAAATGCAAGACAATCTAAAGCAAGTAAAGCAGTAGTAGTGCCAGCATGCAAGCTTTTTGTATGCAAGCAAGAAAGCAAAATAGCTTCCAACAAAAAGGGCATGTAATTTAACGAAAAATGACATAAAAAGTTCTCTACATCTCTTCTTCCTTATAGATATGGGCCCACAGGTGTGGGCCAAAACTACAAGATACAGATCAGAACCCTTATAAAGGAAACCCAGGAAGACTGTTCTGGGTCTTCAAAATTCACCTCCACACATATGCAACCAGTCGGACGAGTCTTGCAAACATCTAATGAGCAGAAACATTGTGTGTATGAAAAGATCCATACAGAATCTGGCCATCTCAAGTGTCTCCTGTTTGAAACATAGGGGAGAACCCTGGGCTCCAGTTTTACCTTTGCTACAGTTGGGACTGATCTACAACAAGCCACCCAGATGCCATGACTCATTTCTCAAAATGCTGAAGAAAAGCGTCTCCAAGTAGAGCTGGCCTTCCTGTTCATTTTCTGCTCCACCAGGAGCTGTGGTAGTAACTGAATCTCTTTCTGCTGGACCACCACTGAACAAACTTCATTTTCCATTTGA
This sequence comes from Pygoscelis adeliae, assembly GCF_000699105.1. NCBI lineage: Eukaryota > Metazoa > Chordata > Aves > Sphenisciformes > Spheniscidae > Pygoscelis > Pygoscelis adeliae. The sequence goes on from NW_008825271.1 coordinate 940,014, forward strand.
TTTTTCACAAAAGCCAGTAGATGGCATTGCATAATCCCTTGTTTTGGAACTGGCCGGTATTGAAATAATTTAGAAAGTGATTTAGAGTTGAGCTGGGACACAAACTGTCAGCTAACCTCTTCCAAACCTCCTCTGTCTACCATACGTCCCATTTACGCCATCTTGTAATCTGAACTGCACTCTTCCAGTGGAAGGCTGATAAATTGCTTTCGTCCAATACCACTAGATTTGTTGCCCGTGTCTTTTCATAGACCAACCTCTTGGAGTCACCACTGCTGTTTTATAGGTGAATATATGCCTCCACCTAACTTTCTCTCCCAGGGACATAGCAATTTGCTGACCACTAAGATATGATAAAAACCAGGCTTCCTGTACACATATGTGAGACAGGAAGCCACCCCCTCCCCCCAAAAAAACCCCCCAACCAAACACCAACCCAAAAAACAACCACCAAACAATTAGAAGTCGTCAGAGGCCATTTCTTAACATTTCCTTTAACTGAAGAGATGTGATTTGACTAGTTTGGGCACGTAGAGCAGTCTCTGTAGTATAGATGGCTCCTCAAGCAGTGGTATGCAGAGCAAAATATGAAAGTTAAAGACTATTAAATAGCTAATGTACAGCTAGTACTAAGAAAGTTAGGTGATAAACTGAAGACTGCCTTAACTGATCTGAAGTTTGGAAAGGTAAATGCATGGAGTTGTACTAATTAGTATGGTGTACTAAGTTAAACACTGCAGGACTTGTGCATGGAAATCCTGACCTTGTCTCCAAGGGTTTTTTTGTTGTGGGTTTTTTTTTTTTCTTCCTCCTGTTTTTCCTTCTAGCTG
>NW_008825271.1:940857-955933 GCF_000699105.1 Pygoscelis adeliae
CCATTTATTTCTGCTGATGCCACAGCAAGACCATTTCTGTGTCTCTGCTCTGAGAGCACTTCCTACTTTGAGCTTCTCAGTAGGGAAATCAGTTGCTGATTGATAAAGCTCATTCTTGCACACCAGAAAATAAAGCTCATAAAAACCTCTCTTCACCGAAGGCAGTATTTTTGGAATCTAATTTTAATCTCTACCCATTTCCACTCTTGAGAGGGGAAAAACCCCACACATGGCAATACTTATTTTTATTCTTACAGAGTATCATCCCTTTCTGGGATTCCTTTCCCTCAAGTTCCTTCTAAGCAAAAAAAGAATACATTGGGTGAAATCTGATAGAGAAACCCCTATGCCAGTAGTCACCTAGGTACCAAGGATTAAAAAGCAAGTTTCTACAGCACTTGGGGGGGGGGACGGGGGACGGGGGGGACGGACGGAAACGTCTTCTAGTCTCCTCCTAAGGACAGGTGAGATGGCTGATATGGATTCATTTGCTTGTCTCATAAGAGCGCATTTCTTTGAAAAAGAAAGAAGTAGTTGAAGTACTGGATCAGTTTTCCCTTTTTTCAGATTTATTTCAAAAGATGATACTTTTAAACTAAAAGAATTGGGTTATTCCACTAAATAATTAGTTTTATATTGACTTGGCTTGCCATCCTAATTATATTTGAAACAAGTCAAGCTCCAGGGAAGATTTCATCTCCCTTGCCCTAAAATTTTAAGAGATGGAGGCAGTTCAAGTAGAGAAATCAGCCCCATGCTAAAGAAAACAAGTCAACAATTAATGTTCAATAAAAGTAAATAAACACAGCATTAATACTTCAGTGAGTATGACCATAAGCTTGTATTGAGAACACATAATAAAAATGCATTCTGTCTGGTAGAAATGGCCATTTTACATTTTTCATTTCCTTCATCATTGAGAAAAGCTAATAAGGTATTTATTTTATAGGAATCTAAAACCATGCATCCTCCCCTGTGGTCAACCTGTAGACTATAGGTTTAAAACAATACTTATAAGTAATTTAAGAATCTTTAATTTTAAGGATTATTTTATTCTTACAGTCAGTTTTGTTATTTCCAAATTTATGTTTTGATTTATATTCCGATTATGCTCGTGAAAACTGTTTGTAATAACCACTCTGAAAAAAAACCCAAACCCAAACCAAACAAAAACACCATTAATCTGTTCTGAAACTACTTGGCTTTAACTCAGAACCATGAGCACATTACGCTACCTGCACTGGAAGACAGTTGCTAGAATGTAGAATAGTATTCTCAATGAACAATAACGTACCTCCCACCTAGAAAATGCTTATTTCAAAGTAACAAAGTCATTCAAACCCTCATGTAAATTCAGAAATTCAGATTCATTACTGTTGTACAATTGCATGTACCTTCCTTTCTTGTTAAGAACTTCTTGTAATCTCTTATACATAACTAGATTTTGTTCATAGTGATAGTACTAAATTGATGCCTGAAGATCTCTTGTTCTTTATCTGTTACTTTTTTTTTCTTCTTTTTTTTTTTTTTTTAAAGCTGAATACCCTTTGGAAGTCTGAAATCTAAGCAGAAAACTTGAGTACTCGGGTTGAACACGGGCTTTGAATCAAACTGGTTGTCATCACCTTTGAAGGTGAAGAGTCAAACATAAGAAGCCTAAATCTATGCTAAAGTCTCAAAATTTCCTCCTCTGTATGGATTAAGAGCTAGAATCAGAGATTTCTCCAAACTGTGTTGTTTGTTTTAAACACCTCACTACTTCCCACACTCCAACACATTCAGGAGATACCCTTTGAGTGAACTCACTCTAGATTAAAGGCTGTTGACAAGTGCTCCAACAGAGGGAAAATAATGGCCTTGCTGATTTTGACATCTTTGTAACCGACTTCACCAAGGCCAGAATTTCTCCACAACAGGGAAAGCTGGGGATTAATGAAGCTTTTTTATAGATTTAAGTTTATCTTATCTATACACCTAAGTTATTTTTCTAAACAGAATGAAAAGTTCAATTCCTACTTTTAACCCTTTGCAGACTTTATAGGTAGCAGCAGATTTATGCCAAGCCTTACCGATATGAAGAAACCTTTCAACCTGTTAACGTGACATGAGAAGCTCAGACAAACAGCCATTAACTCTAGGCTTTAACTTGTAGAGGAAAAAGGAATGTCAGTTTGACAATGGATCATTCTTAACATACGCTTTAGGTAATTAGGCTGCTAATGAAGAGAGCTTTGGAGGCTGCAGGAAAAAAATACAGGTGATAAAATAGTATCTGTCATAATTTCAACACATGTTCTTTTGATAGCTCATGTAAAAATATGCAAATTCATATTTACTATCTCTTTAAACCTGTTGCCAATATGGAAACATATACATAATGTTTTTAATTGGGAATCATGATTAACCAGATAAAGTTATCACTTTAGTAAGGCAGTGAACAGCTAAGACTGAAGAAAAGTACACCTGTAAGGCACAAGATTCCTTCCCAGTGTGCATTAGTATGGGTTGACTGCACTCAGCAAAAGGACATTGATTCGAATAAAACTTGTAAAGGAATCATGTAAGGGTAGTATTTTTAAATAACCTTGCCCTTCTCATCCATATCTGATTTTATACCTGAGTAATTCTGTAGATTGTAGTGCAGTTACTCTTGCTCTACACCAGTTTAAATAAGAAGAATAGTTAATTAGGATGGAAACCACTGTCAGAAAGGGGTGAAAAACATGGGGTTTGAGGAAGAACTTGAAGGAAGGAAGTGAAGAACAGCAATACAAGAACAGGATGACTGATTCAGAAAGCTATTTGGTAGTGTGAACAAATACTTTTAGACTGCCACTGTTTAAAAGCAAGCAAACAAAACACCCAAAGGCAAAATACCAGTTTTCTTAATAGCAGCCAATTTCCATGAAAAACTTCCTGTCCACCCCAGGTACCAGCAACCCAAATTAATTAAAAAAAAAACAAAACAAAAACCAAACCCAATTAAATTTAAAATAGTTGGTTTGGCCGATTTTGGTTGATTGTTTTCTGATACTAGGTGTGGGTGCTGTTGTTTTTAAAGGTTTGAAAGAATTTAAGTAGGAGAACTATTAAATGTATAGATTGAATTTCTATCTTCAAGCTGAAAATGCATGGCTTAGTTCATCTTCTTTTTCCAAGAATAGCAAGGGAATATTTTAGGGCCAAAGCCTCTGAATCGCTCAGCATCTGCAAGTTAGCCAGATTTCCCGCAACAGGGGCTGCAGGATACCGAGTGCTTTTGAAAACTTGCCCATTCCATTCAGGTTTTTAAATGTAAGTGGAATGCCTTGAAAATCCAGCCCTGATTATGCTGGCAGCATGTTGTGTATTTTATTAGTGATATGGAAATGTGGTTTCAACTCCTTTTGCATCTGTTACCAAACTCAAGATCTAGTCTGACTGTGTAGCAGGGAAAATGTTAAACATCATACACTACAGAATATAACGGTGCTGCTCTTTTTTCTTCTTCACTGTCTGCCTTAAAAGCATTTGTTGCCAAGCATCAGACTGACATTACTGAAACAGAAAGTATTTCATTTTCCTATCACAGGTGTTATTAACAAAGGTCACTGTTCAAGTGACAAAATATCACTAAAGCCATCAGCTCTTTTTGCTCTTCAGCTTTATGGTGGTGCCTCTCCTGTCATTTCACATATCTGTAGAGAACAACAGTGGCAGAGGTTCAAGCAAGATAGCCCGCATTTCTGACTTGCACATAAACTTAGCATTCAGCTCCTCTCCAAGTACGCAGGCTGAAAGCATTTTTTCTGGTAAGAGGAGTTCGAGAATCAAGAGTAGTTTAATAGAGTTCTAAGTGGCTGCAGGCTTGAAGCTCCCTATGAAAAAAAATCCTCTCAAAAGCTTGCGTACCAAGACAAAATCTATTCTAAACATATTAAAAGTATTCTGACCACCAAATTGCAATATCAAATGCGAAGCCCATCAGCCATTTTGGTTTCTGTGCTTCACAACAGATCAATAAAATGGATCACTCTTACTAAAGGTCCAAAGGCACTGCAAGCCCAGAAGATCTGCACAGGGACTCGCTGAGTCTTAGAGAGGGCATGGATCGAAACAGCAGCCTTTTTTCATAATTTTCCTAATAAAGTACCTCTACATTTTAGGAAATTCTGCTATTACCCAACTTTCAGCCAGCCAACTACATGAACCTAAGCCATAATTCAAAGATTTTTAATATTACCATAACATATTTATGATAAGCAATGTCTGTTCTAACATTGACCACGCAACACAGTTCAGATTCAGCTTCTCCCCAAAAAACTGCTGGCCAGAAATCTGTTTGCATACCTTAGATCTGAAATCCTTCATATATATAATTGAGAGTTATTAACAAAGTAAGGTTCAAAGTGAATACAAAGCACCCTGTGTATTACCATGTTCCTATAGCTGCTAACGGTTAAGCTAACAGAAGTACGACAACCCAGCAGAAACTGATGCAGGTTAAATTACATTCCAGCCCCAAAAAGAAAGAAATTGTGTACATTTTTGTCATTATTGTTTGATGTTGGTTTAAAAGCTGGTTCCACACAGTAATTGCATCTGGATCCAAAGTGTCCTAACAGCATCTATTTTTTTGAAGGGCAGATATTGGGGATACAAGCATGCCAGAATTGTTTGTGTGAGGCAATTTGCCATTGCCTGTGGCTCAGGCACACCTGAAGTACAGCTGCACCTGGGACATCAGCTCAGCTCTAATATAGGACAGATCCTAACAGACTGGAAAGTACTTTATCAGTGAAAGGATAGCACAAGTGGCCAACACGCATTCATTTACAGAAGCAAATGAAACTTTCTGGTCATCAAGTATGGGTAGATATTCTAAAACACTTCTGTTTTAAGGTATTTAAAATAAAGTGCAGAGATATTATAGGGGAGGCAAAGGTTGCAATCATAAGTAAAACAGAAAACTATCAGCATTTAACATACACAGTGTAATTTGAGCCATTCCGTACAGTTCTTTAATAATTTTCGGGGATTAAGTTGCTAAGAATTGTTTCTCGAATTTTTATTATGGAACAGTTGCCCATTTCTTTTGACATACTGAACAAAGAGGCTTAAATTAGATCCTTGCTATCATCATTTAAAAATAAATTGGAAAGCTTTGATGGAGAAAAGAGTGGGAGAACTTTAAGATGATTTGAGCATTCCAGAAAAGGAAAAACAGCATGCATTTTGTTAAAAATACAATTACTTCTGCATTTTAAGTTTGTGAAAATGACAATAGCCTTAGCAAAATGAGCTATAAAGAAAAATGAAGACCTTTTTAACTTTTGCACAAAGAAGTATTGAAGACCATTCTAGTCTAAGCCCTGATTCCAGCTGTATTTTTTCATGAAAAAGAAGCTAAAACCATAATTTTTAATTGCCTTTTTTTTAGTTTAGATCAATAAACATCAATAACTTGACTCATACTTATGGTAACAGTCCCTCTAAAGTCAGTGTAAATACTCAGTTGATGAAATTACTCATGTGATGAAAATAATTCATATGTATAAGAGATTACCAGCACAGGTACCTTGATGTAAATTATTAAAGGCGCATTACAGAATGTCATAATTTTTCTAGAATCACATTTCTTTTTCCCACAGGTACTGTCAAACATCATTTTACCTTTAAGCACTGCATTTTGGTAGCATTCTTTCAATCATCCTTTTTGACTAACCTGAACCAGAACAGTAATATATCTCTCCTGTTCCGACTATTAATATTATGGCCACATGGTCTTTGCTTTTGGACGGTGATAGAAGCAAACTGACAGACCCAATAGCCAGACAATCCTTGAAGTGATACATGAGCTTTACACAAGAATGATCAACAAGATAGATCAACAACTATTCTCTCCAGACTGATTGATAGGAAAAACAAGTTGGCTATAAGGCTGTATTTTCAGCTGGGAGCAAGTACATCAGAAGTCCTCTGTGGGCCTCCAAGTATACAGAGTGCAAAGCTGAGCCAGTCAAAAGAATAAAAATAAAGAAAAAGGAAGAAAGACAAAGAAAAAAATCACAACGATCTAGGAAGGTCATTATTTGGTCTATTATGCAGGAAGTAAGAGAAATAGACATCTGTCATGAAGAAGTAAATTACAGTGAAGTTTGCTGTTCACCTAAGCGAAATTCTGAATGTGTGAGCATAATTATGGCCCAGCTAAAGTCCAATTAAATCCCGGCTTACTCGAGGCAGACAGGCTGGCACATCCCAGTAGAGCTGTGTCAAATGTCAGGCAACTGCCTGAGCCATTTCCCAAAGCTAAGTCAGGGACAGGATGGGGGAAAACCCTTCCCATGTCCCCCATCCCTTCCCCAGCCAGGAACCTCACCTGCGAGCAAGAAGGGACCATGATCACTGCGCACTGCCGTGCAATTAAACATATCTGCTCAGACACTGCTAACTGACTGCAGCTGAACACATTTCTACAGCTGCTTTTAGGGGCACACTCTACGTGCTTCATATATGGCACTGCCTACTCTGACGATGGGCACTTATGACCCTGTCAGCCCCAGACCGCTGCCTGGAGTCACCACGCTTTCTCGTCTGGCCAACGCCACATTTTATCTCCATCACTGAAGCACTATCAGGATGAGAAGAAAGATTTCAGAGGCAGAGGAAAACTGCACCAGCAGAGCCTTTGCCGGGTATTTTATTGCTTTTTCTGATATTCCCCTCTGTTTTTTCAGCCTTTTTGGCTACTGGCCCCCTACTGAGCAAGAGGCCTTCTCCCTGGCTGTCACTGCAAGAGCAGGCAGGGAAGCTGTGACACATTTGCTTCCACTTCTTGCCACTTGGATAGGCAGTGCCTTCGTACCACATCTTTTTATGGTACTTTTTCTTAGGTGCACACTAAGCGTTTTTTCTAGAGGAGTCAAGAGAATTGTTTAAAAAAATGAGAGAGAAAAAATTAAAAGTGAAATCTCTTCTGTGATCAACCAGAAACTTGGAGAAGGGAAAGGAAAGGACTTTCTACAGATATGTATTAAAGTTCATGAGAGACAGATATGGATTGAAGCACAGTGAGAAAGACAAAAGCTCTAAGGAATCATGAGAAATTCAGGTTCAGATCATTTTCTGCACTGGCATCCTTGAAACATACTAAAAACCTTCATTACTGCAATGTCTGATGCTTGCAACATAGGGCACAAAATACAGCTATCTGAAAACATAACATTGTGCTGACTAAACAAAAAAAGCTTATTTTCCTCATGTCTTAGAATACACTATTCATGTGTATATATGTATATGCACGCACCACACATTTATTCCTATTTATTTCATCTACCATGTCTTGTCCTATATGCTGTCAGCTTTTTCTGAGAGATCAGAAATGTATTTTTGTACATGTGAAAATGTCCTTTACACGGGTTTACAATCCAGCCCCTAAATTTATTTTCCAGGATCCTGGAACACAGAAAATTTCCCTCATAAACATCACAGAAAATTTCTTCTACTGAAAAAGATTCAAACTTTGATCCACGACCCTCTGCACGCCATAACATGTCTCCAAAATGGAAAAGAGGCCATCAGAATTGCTTATTGTGTATCTATTTCACTCTCCCCTGGGCAAAAGAAGATAAGAACAGAGGAGTGCCATATTTCTGTCAAAATATGAATCTTCCTGAATGTACGTTTCAATAGCCAATAGATGACTTTTTCTAATATACATTTATAGCAAAAAAGGATATTTTATCACTATTGTTCTTCACTTGTATGATGTCTAACAATGGCATCCTGGCACGTGACTGAGCAATATCTGAAACAAATGAGATAACTTCTCGCTAGAGAAGGTATCACTGTTCTTATGATTATACTTTGACATTTTAAAGAAAGGACTATAATTTTGCCTTTACTTCAAGAACAAATGCAACAAAAAACTTGGAATTAAATGTGCAATACCGTATCTCCCAACCCCAAAATCAGATTTGATCTGAGAGTAGCTAAGATTAGAGGTATCAGGACAAGAACTGCTGCTTTGGTTCAGTATGAGGAGGGATACATGGAAAGGAATGAAAAGTCATACTCCTTCACCTAATGCAACTAAAATAAAGGTTGACGTCTTGGAATATTTCATGCTGTAAGCACAAAACCTCTTTTTGGAGGCAGCAGGCTTTTCATTAAACTCCAGGACCCACTCCATTTGTAGTATACCCTTATACATGCACCAAGGCTCCCCACAGCCACCCGCAGCTGTGTTTCACTTGTTTAAAGGGCATTTAAAGTACAAATGTACTTGGCAACACCTAACTGGAAAAAAGTGCACGGACTGCCTCCTTTGGAAGTCTCTGAGGCTTTGTTCAGTCTGTGGATGTGTGCTTCTTGAAACCCTATGGTGTTTTTTTGCATGTGCATACATATTCAGGGAGATGAAGTCACTGAAAACATTATGCTAGCTTAATCAGACCTATAAGTTGAAGTCCCTACAAGTAGAACTATTGCGACCACATTTTTTTTCTGCTCTTCCTCTGGACAAGTGGAAAACACAGGAAGGTGTCACACCATGCTCTCACGTGCAATGAGTTCCCATCTGTTGCGCTTGAGACAGGGCAGTGCTTTGCAGATATACAGGCATGATGAACATGCACCAGACCTCCTGCGTATTAGCTATGGGTGCTTTTTCGCACTGGGGCATGGAGCCTGGGATTTACACCACTTACAACCGTCAAAATTCATTACTGAGACACTCAAAAAGGCTCTAAGTAGGGGTGCTACTTCCCCTCTGCTCACTTCAGATTCTGTCACATTATCACCTTACCGATCAGGGCACATACAAATGGGAAAGAGGAGGAAGGATGTATGGCTGTACCTTCCTTTCCGGGGTAGATAATATTGAAAAGAACAATTGTGAAATGTGCTACAACAGTTACATGGAACAAAACGTAACAGGGAACGGTTTTTGTTCATTTTTAATATAATTTTGTCCTCAATGGGATTCTAGTCCTAGACTCAGCTGGAAAACACATTACTAAAGATAAATTATAACAACAGTGATGTTAAAAAAAAATAAAATAAAAAGACTGAATTTTCTGAAACCAGTCTCCTGCTTTGAAAAAGCAAGAAAGAAGGTATTGCCTACCAGCCACGTGAGCAAAGCAGGAGCATTCTCAGCTATATTCACACTAGCAAAAGTAATATCCAGTTTCCCAGCACTGTTGCAGCTGAACTGATGGGTGCTAGTGAGCACTTAAACAGCATTCAAACCTTATTAATGCTGACTGAACACTGTCTGAGGCCTGTCTATGTTAGAGCATGTGTGGGTGCTAGTATGAAAGCACCTACAAAAGTACTAAATCAGATAATAAAGTGACCAACATTGATGCAATCATAATGGATTTTTCTATATTTTGGTCTGGAAAGCTTCCTTTATAATCTCAAGCACGTTAATTAACTGGAATTTTGCCATTTCTGCTGTGTAAGCATGGAGGAAACCTGAAGGAAGCCATAAGAAAAAGGACAAGGAAGAAAATGAACACAGAGTCTCATCACACTGCTTCTGGATTAAACGTACACATTAATAAACCCCCAATACTTCTTCTGTATAAGCACTATTGAAATATTATTACTCAGTAGCTACAGTAAGTGCCACTAACTACAGATATAAAAGAATACATCCAAAAAAGTATATCTGATTTTAAAAATGTGACCTATAAAATAAAGCAAAAATGACACCCTCCTAGAGGGAAGGAAATATCAGGGAAATTCTGTGGATACGGAATTGCAGAGCACTGAGCCTCAGCCACCAAAAAACCTCAGACAGAGAAGAACCATTTGCAGTTTACACCTACTTGGCTCAGTTTGCATTGTGTTTCAATCTCAGGAAGGGAACACAAATCTTTCAAAGTCTGCACCTTCTTTTTCAACCCTCTACCTTCCTCTTTGCTCAAAATGACAATATAAAAACAACAGAAGAGGGATATGTAGCCATATTAAATTTGGTCCCAAATTATATCACTTACAAAGATAATTTTAAGAAGCTTCTATTCACACTAAAACAAATTATATTGTTTCCGTGACAGCACAGAAAAACCTAGTAAAAGGACCTTATAGTATTTTATGTGAATTATTTATGACCCTGTCCAAAACTTAGAAGTGAAGGATCTATGCTGGCTAGTGAGATAATGAAGCCAATATAAATTGATTCAGCCTTTGTCCTTACATACCCTGGAAAACTGCTGTGTAATGTTCACTTAAACAAGTGACTTCTCTTTACCACAGTACTGTGCTGTAAATAGGTCCAATAAGCTAATGTTTTACCATCTGAGCTTCTGGTCCCCAAAAAGAGAGCTAAGTCAGCAGACCTCTGCCAATTTATACTTGCTGAGCTTAGACACCTAGATTTTAATATGCATAGTTAAAATGAGATAAGATTTTATAGTTTAATTTTTTTTTTTTTTATATTTTATATTGTGGAAACTAGGTGCAAGGAAATACTCCCCCTAAAGGTCTATTTGCTGCCTCAATCTTAAACGTAGAAGCAAACCTTCATCTACAGCCTCAGGACCTTTGACCCTGCTTCACGCAGTGGAAGCTGACTGTTTTCAGCCAATTGCTGCTATTTGCCAGTGCTATCACTGCATTCCCAGAATAAAGGGATGGTATTAGGGATTTATTAGGGCAGAAGTACAACTTGCTCATGGGAATGAAGAGAAAATGTCTCTGAATATAATCACATACAGATACTTACAAAGACTTTTCCAAATATTTTGAAAAAAATAGAGTTTCAGTGTGAAGGGCTCTCATCTGCCCTTGCTTTTGTGACAGTGATATTTTGCCACACTGAGATACAGAGAAACTCACCTTCCTTGTGTTACAGTGTCTTTTCTTCATAGATGAATTCCAATGCAAATTACTAAGGACAGAGGGAACTACAATGAATTAATTTCTTAAAATGTCTCTAGCTCTGTAATTAAGGCAGGTAAAGCACGTAACGAATACTGACAAAGAAAAGTTAGCCTCTACCAAGCTTGTTTTAAATAAATAAATAAAAAACAGCCCCAGGCATACGCAACCCCATGTGGCCATGTCTCATTGTATTAGGTTTGTGCTTTTTCACGGTTTATCCAGTTTCAGATTGAAGGCACCAAATTCCTGCAGTGCAACGCATTGAGACAGATGGTGGTACAACATACCCCCTCCCCCAACATAAATCATGGAAACGTATTATATTTAAACCAGATCACGTATAAGAGCTACAGTGAAAAAGGCAGCATTCTTACAGTGAGCACAATTAGCCTGAAGTTACCCAGATGAGTATGATATTCAGTGTAAACCATTTCTTGATGAGATTTGAAGCTGGATGTGAACTTCAAATTCAATAAGCAAACTCCTTAGCTCACGGATTGCAGGAAGCTGCACATCAGAGCCCAGAACAGTATCAATATACCAGCTTAGATCTTACAAAATAAATCAAGACTACACCTTCTCCTTCTGAGGCAATTAATTACTGATGTACCATGGCAATGCTTAGGGGAGACAGAGAGAACAGAGGTTTGGGCACAAGCTGTTTAAGACCTGTTGATTTACTTGCAGTTATTCAATCCTTTCTATTCAATCAGTTACTGTGCTAAACCAAGTCCTTGGGGTGAAGCATTTACAGTTAATTATGGAACTGATATGATCTGTCTTGCTTTCAAATTAAGAATTTATCATAGCAACAAATTAATTTTTTTTTTTTTTAACAGCATATTAGCACATCAACCATAGTGGCTAGCCTCATTTCATTCCCATTATTAAGACAGTTTTTTCCTTTTAATTTAGAGAAAGCATGAAATTTTACCACCGGATCTACAACTCAGCTATGAAAAACTTATTAAGAAAGTTTTTATTTCAAATACAAAATGAGTTACAGACACAAATTTAACCAAGACTAAGACGCTGTACATAGTCCTGATGATGAAACCATTAACTTTTTGGATAATAGAGAGTTTTTCTATTTACTTCTTGCTTAGTTGCTACTTTCACACAACACTCTAGTGATTCCAATAAACAGACAATTAACAGTTCTCCTAATAAATGTTTCATTATGGTTCTTTTCACAAATTCATTGCCTTCAAAATCTGTAGTGCTCACTATTCATTAAAAAAAAAAAAAGAAAGAAGTAATTACAGCAAGCAAGATGCTTTCATGTAACAAATTGGCAGTCTGATTGAATCAAAGAGTGAATGGAACTAAATTCAAATTATTCCACAAAGTTTTGAAAAGAGTTTTCTTCAACAGTAGTTGATTTTCAGTTCCCAGGATTTGACTGAAGTTAGGTTTTAAAATATACCCTGAGAAAACAGTTATTCTTGTAGTATTTGTGATCTTGCAAGAACGTAGGAATATTACAGCAGTTATTGAAAACTGATTCTTAGGTGTTTTCCAGGCTCAAGACTGTTTAGTTAGCTGGATATGCCCTCTGATGCTTATTTTCACCAAACTTTGGGACTGTTTGTAGTTTACCCATTCATGTTACCACATACTGAAAAACACTCTGAATAATCAGAGAAAACAGAGCTTTATTTCTAGGTTTTTCTCTCACCATGATAATCGCTTCTCAGAGTACTCCTGCAGGAGAATCAACAGGGGCATACTGCTGGACACAGCAGAACGGCTTCAACGTCAGCGGCTCTGAGCACTTATGAAGACTAGCGGATAGTTGGCACTCCAAAAATCATCAGGCTACAGAGAAGTACCTAAGTTATCCCAACTAAATGCAAACGTATTAATGCTAATTATGTTTGTTAATACAAGCATGTGAATATGTTGTCAGAAACTGATTCCTTTGCTCATAGGCAATATGTACACAAGCCCTGCAAAACTATGTTTGAAGTGTTTTGACATACAAACCAAAGTATTATGTTTTTAGGTAATACTGAGAAACTGAGCTTTTTCCAGGACAAATTATAACTATTTTATCTTCATTTTATAGATGTATGTTTTTGAAGAAAACCTTTCAGCAACAGGGGAAAAGTAGCTCTGCGTATATGTATACATAGATGCATTTTATGCTAAACAATCTATTTTCTGTAGTATACTTGCAGCAGATATAGAGAAAAGTCAGAAGAAAGTAAAAAAAAGTAACCGAATGAAGAACTATTTGAATGAAGCACAAAAAGCAAAAATCTCACATGCATCCATGTATCCTTATATTCAGAAGTCTCTCTGGGGCCCTGAGCCAAAATGAATTACACATAGAGTCCTATACATACTCTATGGCCTCACTAAATTCTCATGGCAGTTAGTTAATCCGCATATAAGAATATATTATCTGGGGAGTTTATTTTAACCTTTCTGACAATGTAAAACAAGAAGAGAAGACAACAAACACCCCTCTTGACCCAAAGCCGGAAACAAAACCCTATTAATTATGTATAATGACTTTTGCCTTGGCCCACTTGCTCTTTTATAATCACAAGGCTACCTGTTGCTAAGCCCATCTCTTATTTGCTCCAACCAGCACGCTGCACTTTCATGTCAAATTATATATATCCAAAATGAAAGTTCCATAACACCTACAGGAATGATTCCCCACAGCTTGAATCAATGATAGCAATGCTGAGATCTTCACATATAAGCTTTCAAAGGGTATCTTAAATAAAACTACTTTCAGAATGAGAAATGAACTAGTATGAAATATACACTTAGGTAGTTCCACAACCGCATGCAAGAATATGCACGTGCCTTTACGTGCGTACAAAACATCTAAACTTTCAATAATAAAGAAATTGGAAAACATAGGATGTATGGCCAGTACACCCTCAAAATGACCAAGTCCCCCACCCTCTCAGCCTAAACAAAATCAAATATGAAAACATGGGAAAGAGCAAAGGAAGCAATGACTAATAGGAAAGCAAGATATGGGGCATCTGTGACACTGACCAACTAAGAGGGAGGGGGACCAGCTTCCCCTTGTATTATCTACTTGCATGTAATAATTCCCCCAGGTTTGTTATTAAAAAAAAGGCTCTTAGATAATCCACAGTGACACATATGAAAATAGAGATTCTGTCTTTATGGTGATGCTTACTAACTGCTAGAGATGCCTTTAGCCACTGCAGTGATGCTCGCCCCCCGCCCCCGCTCAGAGCTGATGTTGTCAGAAACAGACAGGCAAGCAGGGGAAGCTCAACAAAGATGAGCATAATTGTGTGGCACCTCAAAGCTCCCCCTTGTACCTTCCGACCTTCGCTCTTTTCCTTCCCACTTTCTATTAGTTTCCCTTGCTGTGCTTTTCCTGAACTCCAGCTCAGCATAAAATCCCATTACCAAAATGTCAAGGCAATAACCATATCTTTATCTCTCTCTCCTTCCTTTTTTTCCCCTGCAAAATATATACATACTGAAGGTGTTATTATGGCTTTATTATTTTCGGTAATTAATAGTTCCAGTTCAGGGTAGGAATCCATTATGCTCCATGTTCTGTGGTGCATTCTGGTGAGCTCACAATCCGTATTAATATACAATGTGCATTACCAATTATATGTAAAACACACAGTTGGTGTTCAGTGGAGAAATACAGAAATAACAGTATGGCAACTATGAGGTTACTTAAGAATCCTAAATCTTATATAAATAATAGCAGGTACAACTCAAATGTTTAAGAATCTGAAAGTTTATTTGCTAGAATAGACAGAGTTATGAAAACTGATTTCTTGTGCTTTGCCTTAGACACTCAACACAACTTGACAAAATCCTGTAACAAGTCCTTTTTTCTGCTGGAGAAGGGACACTTCTGGTGGTCAGTGGAAAGTTCTCGATCACTCCTTACACGCACACATCCTGCTGACTGCAATTCATTAAACCTCCAAATAAAGCCCCAATCTTTCTGTGATACTGCTGGTTGACAATTGTGAAATGGGGGGGATCCCATCTCGCTGCTCTGTCACAGCAACGACACTTGCCCATGAACCCACTGTGTTCACCTGTGAGAAAGCCCCCTCCTGAAGTGCCTCCTCTCCTGTCCCACTTTGTCTGGTGAACAGGCAGAAGAACTGATCCAGATCTAAAATTACCAAGGAACTCTTCATGTGCAATTTCAAAGTAATCATTCCTTGTTGCTGTG
>NW_008825271.1:955979-989258 GCF_000699105.1 Pygoscelis adeliae
CGGGTCAGCAGGCAGAGACTGCATTGGTCAAGATAAACGGAAAAGCAGACAAGGCCAGTTCAGTATATATAGATCTATATTATATACATATATACACAAAGTCCCACTAACTTCTATTGTATCATGAACACATAGCACCATTAGAAGTGGAGTATATGAAAAGCAGGAACCCAGCAATAGATATGTCTGTCCATCTGGAATAAGTGAGAGCTTCTTCAAGTATTTTTCTATACTGCAGCTTTCAGAGCTGAAACGAAAGACAGAATACAGCCAATTTTCTTGATCATTAAGCAGCTGTCCAGACATGGTAATTAAGACATTTCAGGTATAAGGTTTTTGCTCTCTTTCTTTTTTTAGAGTAATGGATATGTACCTGAATCCCCCCCAAAATAGGTTGCCTCACTCAGTGCAAGGAACCGGTATACAATTCTACTTGAAAAGACGTGGACACACCGTTGTCAGTGAAGCATCTCTGCTGCCTCATGTGAAGAAAAAGACAAACCACCCAAAACAGCAGAAAACAGGGACAAACTGTTAATGAGGAGCAGCGATAATATTTTTCTGGCTTGCTTTACAAATATAGACAGAGGGCAAGTCCCTTCATCCTTTGCAAACGACAGCATAAGCACTACCTGGCAGAGCAGGGCAAAGAGCCAGAGTACCGGATCTGTCATTCCTTATTTAAAAAGATAAATAAATAAATCAGGATTAAACCCATACTTGAAGAATTTCATTTTTTATTTTAAGACAGGCTTGCAGTGTTGAGATTGAAACACTGTTCTGTGCCAGGCTGCCTACTTGCAATTACTGTAAACAGCGCGAATTGACACCACCCCCCCCACACACCACCCCCCAAATCCCCCCCCACCCCCCCCCCCCAAATATCAGTACCAAGAAACACTGCTCTTGAAGCTCTAGCCAGCAGCACAGCAACGTGGAAAAAGAACAAAATGCACCGGTGATCCACCTCTCCTTTCAAACCCATGGTTTCTTTTGCTTTGCCTGCAAAAAAGGAACGATCGCTGTTCCTACAATGCAAAATCCCCAGTGCACGGGTCTGTCCTGTGCACTGTGGGCTGCAGGGTCCTGCTGTCTCTGTGACACCCACTTGGAAATGTGGTCCTCCCTTGGGAGGGCGAGGGGAAGCAAAGGGCTCCCAGGGCAGCGAGAGCCTGTAGACTCAACTGCCTTCCCCGAGCACTGTTTGTATTTTCCAGGAATCAAATGCTGCATCGAATTTGTTGTGCAAAATGACAGCAAGCAGCTCCTTTCTCTTCACTGAGTTAAAAACATCAGACACATATGCCACTGCAGAGCATCGCCTGCTTGGTGACTGATTTGAGTCTCTTGCTTTACACATTACCTGGATTTTTAAGGTTAAAAGGCTGTCACAGCGCAGGGGCTATGTCATTCTTTGCATCTTGTAGAGAAGCTAAAGTTGGCAGTAAATTAAGCACAAGACAAGGACAGGGGCAGGATGTTGACAACTACTTGTTGTCAAAAACCTCACCATAATAATAACCTTTTCTGCTAAAAAAAACCAACCCTGCACATTTGTTTTAAAACACTTCTTTCCCTTTTCTATTATGGTCTTTAGAGATCATATACAACTTGGAGCTTCATTCTCTCAGCTGGCACGTTCCCAGTAAGACTGCAGATGTAATCCATATTAAAACTAAATTGTTTTAAGATACCAGGAAAACAAAGAGAACTGCAAGCTGGGGATAAAAATAGGCCATGCAACTTCAAGGGACCAGCAAAATTTCTGCCTCTAATGTACATTTATGAAAATTCACCTCAATTCCCACTCTCTCCCACCTTTCTTAGTACGCTGTTTGAATCATAAATGCCAGCAAGCAACAAAATGACTGTTCTGAGAAATAAGGAGGAAATCTCTGTAGCAGTGATTTCTTTCACTTCCCTAACTCATTATTTAGCAAATATTTTCTTCTGAATGCCCACAGACTATATCCAGGAGAGCATCTAAGAGGAGAGAGTTTAAAATAAGCTGCTGTAACACCAGCTAATGAGGTGCTGTGAAGCCTGTATGCAAACAATTCCCACTGTCTGCAGCTTGAATTTAAAATGATTTGTAGGATCAAACCTTCTATTATTAGAAGCCATAAGCTATTAACATTTTGAAGAAAGTAATAGCAAACAAAAACTTTCGAAGGGTTTATTCTCCCTTCATGCACTGGTTGTTTAAACTTTATTTTAAGGACAGGGCATCTCAGAAGCCCTGTCGTCTGGCCAATTTAAAGCAATTGTGAAAGTCTGTTCCCATATTCCCAAGAAGTTAAGTTCACTAATTCCTAGGTGTTGCAGTAAAAGCAAGCTGGGAAGCACTTTTCTAAAACGCTTAGAAAGCTGAGTGGAAGGAACTACTGGATTTGAGAAAGGAGGCCGGTATCGGTCTCTATAATGCTCCATATGAGTATCAGAATGAAAGAAGCAGTTTAACAGCACAAGTATTCGCTAGTAAAGCTATAAATTATAAAAAGAGGAAGACAGTTATTTAGAAAAGCTGTATTAAGGAAATTATAAGAAAAGTTCAGAACTGACATGAAATTTTCATATGGGATGAGATAACTTCATGTGCACTTACACTGATCAAGTTGTCTTATGAACAGGCATTAGTCTCTCATATGTTCTAAGACTCAAATTATGTTTCCATAGCCAAAGTCCTAAACTGACCCAAAATTAAAGTTCCTTTCATTTAAAGATAACTTGACCCAGCTCAGTGGAATGGAATAGCCAACCATGAACAAAAGTGAGGTCCAGGAAAATAAAACTCAGTGTATCTATACCTGAAATTCAACTAATATTGGGTTCAATGTTTTTTAAAAAGCACAACAGATACTATGCCTCAGCATGGCTCTAAGAGTTAAGCCCAAGGTATGTGTGTGTTCATCTTTGGTTTCATCAGAAAACCTTCGCTTTCAGAGAGAACTGATTTGTAACAGAATAAAACATTCTATTCCAAGTGGAAAAGTGGACTGTAGAGAAATCATGCTGGAATAGCTTTTCTGGAACAACTGTATAGATTGAAAAATCCTTATTCTTCTCTCATACAAACTACTCCACTACCTTCCCCTCTTACGTTTTCAGTCACAACTGAGTAAAAGAAATGGAATATAAAAGTAAAACTAAGCAAAGTGGCTTCAGATGTAAATGAGAGGAGGTAAAAATACAGAACTTGCCTCCTAAACGTCTTTCTCAGGTTTAACTATAGCTATACAATTAGAAAAGAAAGATGGGGGAAAAAAAAGAGAAGACAAGAAAGAGGTGTAATTTCTGTAGGTTCTTGACCAACCCTGGCAAATTCCTTTGTTAATCAGACAGAAACCCAGAATGGTGAAAAGGGCACTTCAGTTAACAAGAGGAGGCTCTTACGTTCACTTTACTAAACTGATGCCCAAGGACAGAGGGAGATACCGGGAGCTGGGGGGAGGCATGCTAAACACAATATCCCAGGATAGTATCATAGTTATGTCAGGCACAGTATCATATTATAGCTCGTAGACACTTGACCACCTCTGGGGTAGATCTCTTGCTTGTGCACTTCTTTTTTCAAAGTTGTCTCCTGGCTTTTTCTAAAAGAAAAAAACAAAACCCTGTTCTTTCCATTCTGATCATAATATAGAATTTACAACGAGACAGTAAGAAATAAACCATGTATGACTAGGACGGTAGCCTGAGGATGATGATAAAGTCAGAGTGCTCATTTTCTAAAAGTAATAATCATTTGCATCAGTATTTATGGGGGTGGCCACATTTTCTAATTAGGTTGTAAATGTTTTGCATGCAACTATTTCAAATGGTTTAATACAGCAACACATTCTGTAGTCTAGGTACTATTCTGTAGTCTACGTACTATTCATTACTCTAATTCCACTGGTCTAATATTTCAAAGTGATTCACTCTTACTCTCTCATGAGGTGTTTATTATATATATTTTATTTTCTGCTGATATTTTCTTGTAAAGTAGTGCCAATTTCTGGGTAATAATTTTAGCCGTTGCTTAGCTGGGATGCTGCAAGTGAAGCCAGGAGATCTCAGAGGAAGATGCATTCATTTTGGCATTTCTCTCCTGAGAATCTGACAACCAAATATTTTTCAAATTATGTTCAGAAACACTTGGCTTACCAGATAGGGAGAGTATTTTTTCTGTTTGGCAAATGTAGCAAGCTGTTTGCATCACCTGAATTGTCCCTTCCTGAAATAAGGAAACCTCATGAGAACCCATTACCTAATTCCTAAGGCCCTTGGATTTATACTGTAACAACATAATCATTCCCAGCTTCAACAGTTCAAAAAGACAATTATATGAACTTGATGTCCTGAGCTGAGTAAACATCCATTATGTCCAAATCTGTGCAAAAGATGATTTTTCCCCTTGATATGTGGAACAATTCTGCAGATAAAATCTTTTTTAAATGCCTAAGGACAGAATTAATTCAAACAACAGAAATCGCAACTTTTTGAATGTCCATTTGCATCTACATTGCTGTCTTTACATCTTAGGCTCCAAAATTATTTGAGTGGAATATGGGAAAGTAAGAGCTAGTGTCAGTCTCCTCAGGGCACCCGATTGCTGGTTCAGTTCTTCCCTCTCCACTGCCCAGCTCTACCAATAATACACCGAGCTTGAACTGTAAATCACAATAAAGCCAAGCTGAAAACCTTTCCCAGGGACAGAACATGTTCCTTCTGGTTTTTTGGGTTTGTTTTGTTCTTTTTTCCCCAGATTTTTTTTCAGTATAAATACAGTGTCTTTTGTAACTGCAATATATGGTTGACTGGTATTCTTCAGAGAGCATGTCAGCAATCAGCAGAAAGCTAGCTAGTTACATGTCTGACTTCTCTTAAATTCATCTGCTGTGTTTCTAAGGAAAAATAGCAATATATACATCAATATTCCATGCAAAGCTATTGCTTTGGTTGGCAATAATTTGACATTTTAATAGTATAGATTCTATGTAGTATAGTATCTTTTTTTAGCATACTTACTGTAAGATGATTTCTGGGGTAAGATATAATCTATACTATAAAAATATAGGAGGAGTGTTGCTTTTAAAAACATGTGTATTAATAATAATATCTCTGTAGCTTTCAGTTTGCAAAAGCTTCTTACGTGACTACTGGTAAGGGGATTCATTTCTTGCTCTGGATTTGCACGTTTCTGTTCTTCTGTTTTCTCCAAGGTACCACTAGTGAAAGCTTCTTTACATGACATTCATTGCCAGTTTACAGGATTTGTTCAGGGTATTTAATATGCATATATCAACATTGGTCAAAATTTAGATTATATGCAGAAATAAACTGCATAACTACTCAGCATTTTACCTTTGCATAACTACACTTGCTAGAAGGAATCAAAACCAAAAGTTAACGACTGCTCAAATTCCTAAGAAAAATGTTTTTTATTACCTAACAGGAACAGCCAGATTAGACAATCTACTGATTCAGAGGATGGAAAATGGAAGACGTATGGAAGAAATGGAGCAAAGGACTCATTCTGAAGGGACTGTTTCAGTTCATAGCCCTCTAATTCCTTGAACACAGCCAAGATAAGATAAAAGAAGAAAGAAGGGCCTCTGCACTGCTCCTTTCTTCTCTACCTTTAGTGGGCACAGGTGCAATAGCATGACCTTTCCTTTCATAGTATAAAAGACAGGAGGAAATTCTAATAGCTTATACGCAGTACTTGATATCAATAAGAAACAAGTGCTGTTTTAATTTCTAGTCCAAGTTCAAACGTACCCCCCCTCCCCAAAACAACCCACAACACAACAAACAAAGAAAAACCTGCGAGAGTGATTATAACTTGCTAGGAGTGTCTTAGCACATTGTTTAGGACAACAGGGACTCCTCTACCCATCACAGGATCATACTTGCTTCTTTTCTCCCACAGTGTCTGAGCACGTCATGACCATTTCTTGTAGTTCACTGCGATAGCTACAATCAGGTTAAAAGAGAGGGAAGACCCAGACCACCTTCTTCCCCTTCTTGCTCAGCTATTCTCTCCACTGTAAGCAGCCACCTTTCAGATAAAGGCACAGCAGGGCTTTCCTTCACCTGGACCTTCCACTATTGCAGCTCAGCATTTTCTAAAGATGGAAAGAGCATTATATGGAAAAACAGTTAAGCTGCTAGCACTGTCTCTTCCAGGCACTCAGGTTTGAACTCCAGGTATGCATTTCCTCTAAAACACTAAGCCTCTACCAAAAAGGCAGCTATCAATCTTCTATTTCCTACTATTTCTGAGAGTACTTTTCAAGTGCTTACAGAAGCGTGAGCCCTGTGTTCTTGCTGTACGAAACCAGAAACACAACAGAAATGCCAGAACAGGGCCTAAGAAACCCTTCTTTTTTCCACTTTTTTGCTTGCACTATAGTGTAGAAGCCATGCTACTCAAAAAGAAAGGTAGGGGAAGAAATGGAAGGGACCTTTCCATGGAAGTGCTGCACTTAATTTCTCATTCTGTAGCCACTGAAAACACATTGGAGACCTAGCAAAACACCTTCCCTATCTGCAGCATTCTAGCCTGAATCACCAAGTAAATATTTCAAATGCCTTTTACACTTCAGAAAATTACACTTTTCAGACACTAGGCTAGTGAGACATTCCTCTGGGAGTTTGTTAAGATGCTAGAAAAGTTCCTGAATTACAGCGTTGACTTAAGCTTGTTAAAGCAGCTATTCAGTAACTTTCCAAACAACAAATGATTGCGCTAATTCTTCTAGCTGGAAGAACCATTTACTGGTGTGTTTGGACTACACATACAGTTCTGACTATAAACAGTTTTTTTTTCCTGACTGTTCCAAATACTGTTTAGGAATCTGAAGTGATAAAGATGATATATCACTAAATTACCTCATTTGAAGCACAAATCTTGAAAACCGTGTGAGAAAAAGGTGTCAGATAAGTTATCACAAGACAAATTATATTTCACATGTTTGTATTATTCAAACAGCTTAAAGTGTAAGACAAGGATACTTTGCCAGAATGCAAAACAGTTTTTGCATTAATCTTGGTCTAGTTTCTTCTACATGACAAAAAATTGGGACTGAGATCTGTAAACCACCTACGCCAACAGAGCTTATTCAGTGGGAGATACAGCTGAGGGTCTGGCCTTTGATGGGGGTGGAATCAGTCCAATTTGAAATGACTCAAGCAAATGTCATTTAAGATCAATCTACCTTCCACACCTTCAATTACTCTTGAAAATAGAAACATGTTCCTGCATGTCACAGCATTGAACAGCTTTGTTATTAGGTCATTTTACTTGGGCTAAACTAAGCCAAGTGGCTAAAATCCATAACCAAAGGATCCTTTCCCAAATACCTGAATTTCAAAAAAGACAAAGGTGTGGCAGCCACCAAGAAGTGAAGGGACTTGTCCACCTTTACAGAGCAAGTCATTAGCAGGTATAGGAGTTTAGATTACTGACCCCTACAATTAATGCAAAAGGTCATCATATATCTTTATTATTTTATTATAAAAATGTTTTTCTGTTTTATTATAAAAAAAACTGCTTCCATGATCACAGAAGTTTTCAATTTTCCTTGGAAAGAAATTCTAACTTCTGGTTTTACATAACCCTGAAAGCCAGGGCTTGTAAATGGAAACATCAGCAGACCCTGAAATGCAGCAAAGCTATAATGCTTCTCTAATGACTTCATCTTGGCTAATGCAAGGTATTGCCAGTCAACAGAGGGTAAAATTTCATTTTGTTAGTTATGCAATATGGATTAAAAAAAATAATTAGTTTTTTGTTCAATGGCATAAAATGAAAGTGCTGAATTTTAAAGTCAGCAAATCTCATGCGGATTTCACCTCGATTCAGATATTACACTGGTGTTTGGAAATATGAGCCTTTCTGTGACATTTCCATAAAAATCCAATTTACCTACTTTATAATTTTAAAGGCTTAAACTATAATGCACGTGTTCTCTGTAGCCTTGAAACTGATTTGGTGTTTTCCCAAGCTTTGTTGTATAGTTTGCGACCTTCCTCATCTCCTCCAAATGTGTCTCTCTAAAATATTAATACTCAGAAGTCAAGGGAAAAAAAAAAAGCAGGTATGTCTGACAAAGACACGAGGACAGTAGACCATGGCGCTCCTAAGATGAGAAAAAAAGACTCCTGGGAACAGCTTTAAAACATATTTAAATATAAAAAAGCTACCTAATGAGCAAACGTACTCAAAAAGAGGCTTCCTCTACTTCTTTCTACATTATGTAATTGCCCAGTTTGGACTTAACAACATCACTTCAAGATAGAGAAGTGATCTGGGGAGTGGGGGCAAATAATGGTACTTATTAGGCAGTAGAAAATAAATACATTAGATGAAATTGTGGCACAGTCCATTAAGTATAAAACCTTTTAATTACACAATTGGATTTCCAAGCTCTCCTTTCTTTTATAACACATTACCTCCCAAGACTATAACCATTTATGTATATATGGATGAATACGTATTACAAGAATCAAGACTTGTAAAGTGTTCTATTCCTGAAAAATGCCACTGAAATTTCCATTATAAATACACTGGTTGTACCCAGGAGAAAGATTTAAAAACCTGGAGGAATTGTGACCAAGGTTTAGCTCTCTCTAAAATAGTAAGACTACTCAAAGATCCATTTAATCTGATCAGTAACCCAAAGCCACATGTACTCTAACAGTATTTCCAAATGGTATTTTGATTAATTTCAGGTTTTGCATCTGCACAATATATTATGAACAAGTATGAGCTTCCTCCACCCACACTCTGACCTGGAAGTCAGGAGAAGGATACACTGATTAAGTGATGTTCAACATTATACCATCTGAACTTGGTGCGCTTCCTACCCACTCTAACTGTGGACAAAGAAAGCTCATGTCTGCCTAAAATGTATTCCATAGGCACAACCCTAGGAAATTCATCTGTAGCAGCCGCTCACTCCAAACACAAACGCAATTACGGGCATTACAAAAACTCCTATGTGTGTACGAACTCACAGGTTTATGAGAATGTGCTAGTTGTAATATGTTCTCTCTGGTGAAATATCAGAACAATTTAATTTTACTTTCTCATTTCATCCACATCCAAACATCTTGATATTGTTATTGCTATGGATTTGTGCTTTTATGCCTGTGTATTTATTATTATTAATATGGTATTGTATTTATACTTTTAGTTAGATTTTTGCATCATGAAAAGAAAATGCTTCAGAAGGGTTTCTTTTCCTAACTTTACAATCCGAAAGAAACTTTCAAATACTGGCTTTTCATTGCAGATCATTAAAGTTTAGAGGTCTCAAAAGTTCTCTCTTCTGATCAGGTCCCTTTACAGCTAAAGTTGAAAATATTCCCTTCTTTATATACACTTAAACATGTAATGGAATTCTCTTTTGGATATTCTGAATGAGTAATTTATAATGCAGATAGCTGAACTTGCCTACTATTATTTGAGGAGCATCTTTTGTCTCTCCAGTCTCTGCCATCTCCACAGATATTGAGCTGTTGCTTGATCAGGATGCCGATACAATAGCAGAAGTTTGAACGTATATCCTTATGACTTGAGATTTGTAACCCCACGGATTTCACACCTACATTACATGTCAATAGTAATTTTGTTATAAATATAACATATTTGTATTATATATAAAAAAATAATTAGATACACCAAATAAAACGCAGGAGTGTATTTACCTCTAAGAG
The DNA here is from genome assembly GCF_000699105.1 of Pygoscelis adeliae. NCBI lineage: Eukaryota > Metazoa > Chordata > Aves > Sphenisciformes > Spheniscidae > Pygoscelis > Pygoscelis adeliae. The sequence goes on from NW_008825271.1 coordinate 965,685, forward strand.
ATACCTAAGGCATGTGTGATATTTTATGGGCATCAAAATATTATACCATAAAGCCAACATTTTTAAAAGAGTGCAGCCAAAGCAACACCTAAGTGCACACTTGAACACTAACCCATCTCCTGGGATTCAAAAAGGTCTACATCATATAAATTTCCACTGAGGAAAACTGTGGGTAAAAATCAAAGGGAATTTTAAATGTTTAACCTCCCTACAGGTCAGCGATTGATTTTCAGGTATCAGTATAGATTTAATGGCAACATTTGTAATGTTTAATATATTTAAGAATTTAAACTGAATGTTGGCATGCATCTCAAGTCATTCTGCCTTCAGATTCTGAAACTAGATGATTTAGCCCAATCTATATGAATAGCTTGATGGAGTATTGCCATTTCATAACATCAGGAGCCTACCGTGGGTATCTAAATTTAGACTCAAAGCTTACTTCCTTGTCTGCCTTGTAAAGTAGCAGTTACCTTAAGGACTGATAGCACTGATATTGGAAACCTCACTGCTCTCTGAGGCAAGTGCAGGAATATATCTTGCCCTTTTTTGGTTCTGAAATTGAAAGCATGACCTGTCTTGATTTTCCTATCGCAATGTGAAAGCTTGTTGAATTAATTGTGTCTGACAATTTTAATGAGTCTTTGCTTACAGCCCTAAATCTTTTCTAAACTAATTTCAAATAACGTACATAAAATCATGTGAATGAGACGTGACAGAGGTCCTGATCATTTCCAACTGTGAAGGACAGATTCTTCTAGGAACCTTAAGTGCTGACTTGTAAACTCCCAGTTTTAATGGCAATTTGATGCCTAATTCTCCTAGGTTCTTTAAATTTGATGTCAACTTTCAATTTGAGTCACCATATTTTTCCTCTACAACTTGAACCAATCAGAATATTTCTGACTTTCTGCTACATGATACTACTCCAAACAGTAGACCTCATCTCAGCACACTTCAGTACTTCTTTAAGTGTCACGTTTGACACTTAGAAATTTTAATTATTGTTGCTGTTCAATTATATGAAGGGCAAAGCACAATTATTAGACTTTCAATAAAGACAGTTTAGGACAGTACTAATCTATTAATCAAAACAAAGACCATTTTACATTTGCTCACTATTTAGATTGTTTATGTTTGAATGTTATGTCTAAGCATAAAAAAGAAACAAAAGCTCCAGCAACTTAGTGACAAGGAAGGAGCTTCAGCAAAGAAAACTGCAGGAAAGTATATATAAAATATAACATACAGCCTGAAAGATGTCATCAGAGTAACCGTCTCCATAACTATTTCAAACAGACTTATGAACAAATCTCTCTCTGATATTATTCCATACTCATAAAAAACCTCTGAAAAATTGAAATGAATTTTTCATTTAATAGTTCTCCAAATCCACTCTGCAGTCTCCAAAAAAACTTGAAAGTCTCAACTCCAGCCTAGAGATTACATGCATCTAATACAAGATGATGGGCACAATTTACTGTTGTAATCGTGAGGTCTTTAACTGGTTCAAAGACTGAGACAGGGTAATTTGATACAGTTCTGAGCTACCATATTTGAAACAATGGGAATCTCATGTTTGCTGCTTTTATAATTAACTTCACATTTTCTAAGTAGCTGTGTCACTTGCTCTTGCCCTCTTTTTACTGTCTTTTACCTACCATCTCCAAAATCAGTTTCTATTACGCAGCAAGAAAGCTGCTACAACAGCAATACAAAACACTAGATTTCTTAGTTAAACTATTAACGCTTGTGAAGTATACTTTGAAAATGTAAAAAGCCATGGATATGGAAAGTAATTTTGCTAAAAATAATATAAGGGCAATGGATATTGGCATTCTTATTAATATAGAATATTTTCTTACTGTACGCCTAATTGTTTCAAAAAAGAAAGAGACATTGTGAAATCACTATGTAAAATGAGAACCTTTGTCAAGCCTGTGCTTAGAGCTGCACGGGTAAGAAAAACAGTTCCAGTGTCACAGGACACAATAAACCAAACTCACTCTCTCTCCAAGAGATGGACATCATCTGAATAACCTCTGAATAACCTCCTCAGCATGAGGGCTCCCTGTGTCCAATACTAACTGGCACAAACTAGTGCCAGAAATAGTAGTCACCTCTTCAGTGTGAATGGGCACAGGTTAACACAGCTTCAAGTTTGCAACAGCAAAAGAAATGTGCGCTCTCTTGCCACTGAACATCATGGTAAGCATCTTTAGGAGAGTCAGTTCAACACCATGTCCTTGAAAGAATTATTTACCTGGTAAAGAGGCAGCCTATTTTAAGGGCACACATGCTACTTGAATGAGCTTTGCTCGCTTACATTGTTGTCACTGTTTTTTCTAAGTTATGTATGACTTGGCATAAGTAATGCCACATAGTCATAAAAGTAAATGACCTCTTATTTATCAGTTTTGAATTTTCTGTTATTTTCAATTTAGGCAATAAAGATTTATGTTTTAGGCCACCTTCCATTCTCTTTCTCATACTGGCATGTAGTTCTTAATTGATACGTTAATCTTACAATGTACTGTCCTACTGAAATAAACAAACTAATATTATCAAGACTTGAAAACACTTCATTGTTACTGAAAACAAAGGTACATTCCTTGAAAATAATTTCATAAACTGTTTGGGGATTATATATAGATATAGGCAAGTAATTTGTTCATACAAATGAAAGATATGGAATATGCAGTGGAATACAAGTGGAATCTGCAGTGTGAGAGAATATGGTCCTCTGCTTTGGCAAGTCATGAAGACTCAAGTAGTCTGTGATACTGACTTCCACCCCTGATTAACCTCTCCCTTGAAGTGACTTTGGTATTTGAGATGGTAAGTCTACTTCAGCATTGCCGAAATTTACAAGCATAAATGCCTGCCCCTCACCTTAAGCGAGACTTCAGGTCCTTTAACATCTTACCACTTCTGGAAATTTTTCCTACAGTCTTACTATGCCAGTTCCACCTTGTTCATGAGATGGAAACGCTATAGAAAGTTTAACAAAGATTAAATAAATGTATGCCTCAAAATAGTTTGATTTAAAGACTGTAATTAAATTATGCCCCAACGTTCCACATTACCAGAAACATTTGTTGTTGGTTAACCAAGGGAAAATATTTACCCATTTGTCACACAAAACACTGTTCCTGACATGCTATGAGGAACTAATTGCTATGGATAATTTGATCTTTAAAAATGAAAGATTTGTGGTTCCATCATCACCAAAACTGGAAATGTCAAAGATAATTCATCTGGGATGCAAGAGGGAAGGAAATGCAACCTTAGAGCCAGAGATGCATTGTTGTCTCTTTATAGGAATATACAAATATTGAAGAACACACTTGTTTTGGAAAATGTTAAAAGTGAGAGCACAAAAGGCTAATTTCTCTTTCCAGAGAATGTGTGCATGCAGAAGGCCAACTGTGGAGGTAATGTTGCACTAGATAAATCAAAATGTATGCAACTATCTACAGGAGACTAACAACAGAGAGAAACCCACATGTAACCAATGTGTTCAAACTGCAGAAAATTAAATGTTGTTACTTTTACCAATGACTTAAGAAATTCTCTACGACAGCTTGGTTTATGAAGAACACCTACGATTTAATCTGAACAAATGTTTGTGGGGTTTTTTTTCCCCCCTTTCAGTAATCACAATAGATAGAAGGAAGATGTAGACAATAATTTTGCACCTCAGTGGCTATGGCTGTAAAACAGCACAAGAAATTAAATTAGGATATGCACACTGAATAACAGCTTCTATCCAGATTTAATGTTCTGATGTGTAAAAATAAGGCAAACCATAATTTAGATTGAAGTATTGAACTAATTCTTAAAGCAGAGGTATTTTATCCCTCCTATGCTTTTACAGTACCTAATGCAAGTAGGCGCTCAGCAGAACTAGTCTACAAATATGACATAGGAAATTATAACATGTAGTGTCTTCTGGAACTAAAATTCCCCCAAGAGGAATCAGAGTTGACAGAATATGCTCTTGGAAGATGAGAAGTTATGACCAGGGTCAGGTATTGGAGAGATAAGTGTCAATGAACAAAACCTTACTAAATTAGAAAAGATGCAAGTTGCATGGTGCAGTCATTACAACTGCACATACTTATGCATTCAGTATTACTCAGCTCTTTTAAATATCATTCTTTATGTTACAATATATTTGAATGCATTAACTATGGGAACCGAAACCTCATTCTTCCTTCACAATGGTACAAGCATTTAATCTGCCAGTTTTATTGGAATTACCTTTCACTTTTAACTGTAAGGGGTTTTGTCATATTTTGTGTTACCTGAGATGGTTTTTGATTATCTATTTTATTTCCAGGGTCTTCAGTAATAATTTAGTTTGTGACTTTTAATAATTCTTTGTACCAACTGATTCATACTAGAGCTACATCAAATATTATTTCATGGCATTATGACAACATCAAGAAACACACTTCACATTTCAAGTTTTATTTGGTGATACAGATGCAGTAAAAAAAGGCATTTCATCTATTTGAAGACTGTTAATAGAAAGTAACATTGTAGCCATCTTACATGAAAAGTGGATAATTACCTGCTGGGTTAGAATCATAGCACTTTGGAACAACTAAGCAAATAGTTGAACAAGTGAAAGAGTTGGCACAAAGGAGCTGCAACATGCAGTTAGGGACAGAGAGGAGGGTGGGACCACAGCAGCCAGGAAATTAGGCTAGTGTGGGGCCTCAGCACAAGTACATTCTTAATAGCATTGCAAGTTGCACGAGGAAGTCCTATAGGACAAAACCCATCTGGGCACATGGATAAAGATGAGAGAGAACCTGCTTTCTGAAAGTTAGCATCTAAAGTGTAAAAACAAGATAGATCGGTTATGTAGTTAGACAGATAGGTAGACAGCTGGATGAGGAGTACAAAGAAGCAACGGAATATTAGTCACCACAGTAAGCAGTTGTCTCAGTGTAACAGCTGCCTGTACATTGTCAAGTTAATCATAGGTGAGATGACAAAAACGTTCCAAGGAAAGGTTTGAAGCAGGATAATGAATTGGTTTAGTGTGAATTAGTAGCGTGCTCTTTCCACGTGCAAGGGAAAGTCATGGCAGAAGCAAGATCACTGAGAAAGCAAGCGATGAACAATGATAGATGGGCAAAGCAAACAAGAGCTGACATCTGAACACTACTTAAAATATAAAATCCAACATTCAATACTTCAGAAAGGCTCTGAGAAAAAGCAAAAGGTTTGTGTTCTACACCACTAAGAAGGCAGACCCAAGAACAGGCAGATGATTAGAGCAACAAGCTAGAAAAATAACCTTTCGTCAGTATTTTGAATAGCTTCAAGCTGGGTGAGATTGTATTTATCAAGACCAAAGAAAGAGGTTTTGCAATTGCAAGGAACAAATTGTATCTGTGCACCTTTTATTGAGAAAGTCTGCAACTCAAAGTTGCTTTCTAGACAGAATTAGCTATATTTAAACACTGGACAGATGTGAAGAACCTGAGAAAGGGCAAAATTGAGCAATAAGGGATGGATGAGGATGTAGCGGCTTGCCCAGAATGATCAGAGTAAACAAGTAAAGATTAAAAATTGCTTAAGTTTAGGTGATTAGACACTGAACAGATGTCTGAAAGACAGGGAACACATTTAAGTTGGACGACAAGCCAGAAAGAGGGTAAATCTGTGAGTCATCAGCACAGAGCAGATCCTGAATTTATGTTCACAAACATAATTTTCCAGACATTACGTACATAGAGAAGACAGCAGGAAATAATTATGCCCAATTGCAAATCACCAGCATCCATACTATGAGAATCATGCATAGGATGAAATCTCGGGTTACTAAGATTTATTTGATTGATAACACTCACCGTAGTAACCTTTGAGAGATAAGGACTTACTGATGTTGATAAATTTTGTTGACTGATAACTATTACCATCAAAATCTTAATGAGAAAAGAACTTCCATTTCCATCCTAAATGTGATTTCTCATATTTTAAAATTATCATGTAGCGAGGGGATGATGTGAATATATATTTATACCTTTGTTACCATTAGTAAACAGAGAACTTCAATTCATAGGGAATTACCAGTATGGAAAAACATAATACATATCACTAATGTAGAAAAAAGGAAACATCCTTGTACAGAACGTGCAGAAATGTGACAGAAGAATCAAATTCTACACATTGAACAAAAGATGTTAACAGCAATGGGTTGTGCCAAACAAATCCACCCTACAGGTTATCATGTGAGATACGAGCTCCTTGAAAAAATAAGCACCACCAGGAAAAATCAGTTAAAAGTCATACAAAAGAAATCAGGGAAGACTTTTTGTGAGAAACACATTGATTGTGGAAAAGTAGAAAAATGTTATTTATTTGCACAGATATGCTTTGGTGTGAAATATGCTCTTGTGAGAAACACCTAATACTCTGTCTTAAATTCATCAACTGTCTTCTGCCTCAGAATAAACTTTCACCACTAAGTGCTGCATTTTCTGGCAAAAGTTATGAAATTTTCCTTGCTGAAAATCTGGTATTTTTGTATATAACATAATATTAAATCAAAATAGCAAAACCCATCAGGACAAGAAGTGAAATCCTTGAGCAAGTAGAGGTGCAGGACTAAGCAAACTGCAGAACGAACTCAAGTCAACACAGTAAAGGAGAAGCAGGCTGCAATGGAAGTCGAACTATGAGCTGTGAGGAGGTTATGGGGTTCTCCACCCTGACTCTCAAGGAATATGAGAACAAGCATCAAATTTAATAAGTGGATCAAACAAAACCAAAAATCTTCAAGCAACCAGAAGCTAAAAATACCAGTTTAGTCTTATTGAGTGCAGTAGGTGTGATTGCCTCGGGCAAGCAAGAAATGTGCACAGAAGGCAGACAGCTCATCATCTTCAAATCCCAAGCACTCTGTCTTGAGGTCAGTCAGATTGACTGAAATGGATAAATTAAAAAGGACAAAGTAGCATATTGATACAGTTTGCAGGGACATCATAGCAGTCATATCTCCATGCTAGCAGGCTGTGCACTACTAAGGAGGAAGAACATCTCAAGTCAGCAGGGCATTAACTCCTGGCAAGATTTAAAAAAAAAAAAAAAAACCACAAATGGGAAAATGGGACTTTGTGTGAACACAAGATCATCACACAAAGGAGGATCTGACTCAGTCACCCCATGAAAAGCAGGATGTCATCTGATCAGAAGGGACAAGATATGGAAAATTTTGTTGTCAGATACAAAATAAGTGGGAGTTGCATGCTGATTTTCCCTCTGACAATATGCAGTAGGCTCCACAAAGACAGCAAGCTGTTGACTATGGTCCATATGGGCACCAGCGACAAAGGGAGAAAAGGCAGCAATGTGCAGAAAGGGATCTATCCAGAGCAATATAGAATCAAGCAGTAATCACTTAAGACTGAGAGGCTGCAAACGATTCCACAGTTAGAGGTGAAGACAGACAAACTCTGTATTCCTAAGAAAAGGAGATAGCAAAAATCTTCTTTAAAATTCGTATACAAAAGGAATGAGACCATAGCCATATTATATGTATGTTTCCATGCAAATCTTAGAAAGTCAACAAGGCAAGACACATGAAGTGATACACCGGATTTTGAGTAACAATTGATGTGCAGGGCATCCTGAAAATCTTACTCAGTGGAAGATTTACCAGGCTAAACATTAAAGGAATTTCATAATATATTGTGGTAAAGGGAAAATTCACTATAGTAAGACTTGCCTTAAAAAGAAGAGGTAAATATATACAAAAGAGCAGTCAAAGAATAAAATGCTTTTAAGTGGAAACTATATGAATTGTATTGGAGTATAAACTATATCAAGTGTTCAGAATGCAAGCAAACTATGGAAATATGTTTATTTTGAATCTATTCACTTAAACTGATCCTCAGCAATCATTAATTTTCCTTGCCCTTCATTGACTCTTTCCACTTTCTCAAGTCTTTCTGCAACAGAATACCTCAATCAGAAAAGCAGCTTTTCACATCAAGCAATATTACTTCCCAGTCCTGTGAAGGGATGCACATTTGTACACTCTTACTACATACGTGTATATTTGAAGTCAACAAATTTAATCCTGTCAAATTTATTTTAAAATCCAAACAAAGTATTTGTCAAAACTGAAAGCAGCTCCAACAATTTCCCCCAGGGGAATTCTATGCCTCTGTTCCTCTTCTCCCAAGGGAGAGCATTCTCAATTATGCAACTGAGACATACCTCTTTTCCCTATTTTTTGTAACATACAGTAGAAGTATCAAAAACCTTGAGTATATGTATCTTTTTAGTATTGCACAAACATAAGAAAAAATTCCTTGAGCAAACACTAACAGTTATACCTCAGGGAACACCACTGCACTGATACAGAGACAGACAATACACTCACTGCAAAGCCTCTGATTTGGCTGCTTGATGTAACAAGGATAGTGAACAGAAATGACAATGTGAGATTAAGTTTTAATTTTGGATTCAAATAGAAAGTCAGTTAATTTCATACATTCTTAATACTGTTTTCTGAAAATAAATCCCAACTCGTCTCTCAGATCTCCAGACTAGAAAAAAATTTAGCACAAATAAAAACATCTGTAAGTTATAAGAATTGACCCTATATTTCATTACTAGTTCCTTCACGAAACTTCTGTACTATTAGTACATATACCTACATATATGTAAGTTTGCTTGGGGCAAAAGAGCTGTAAGAAATCAGATATTAACGTCCTTCCTTCCACCTATCAGTTTACCTTTAGACCTCAGGTCTAAACAGGCACTTTCATATTTCTTTCTTCAGTTGATTGTTTCCCTCTGATAATGGACAGAAGTCAGATGACGGCACCGATTTTTGGACCTGTCAGCAGTCTTTGACATGGTTCACCAAGTTTCCCATGGTTCATCTCCATGGGCAATGGCAACGGTAGGGAATATAGTCTGAGGGGTTTGTCTTTTCACACACTTAAGGTGTGATCAGACAGCTGGGATGGGAAAGTGGCAGTACATTATGGGAGCTCTCAGCCTGTTCTGCCTCCTCTCTTGTTCAATGTCCATGTAGTAGATCCAGCTACACTTCAGCCTGCATAAGTCTGTCAACTAGTTTGAAGACAGCACTTAGCTTTCTGCGTCCTCTTTGAACACTGGTTTGACAATCTGCTTGGATTCACTGTTGCAAGCCTAATTAGAATCCTCAGTAATGGCAGGCTGGCAGCCACTATTTAAACAAGATTAAAATGAAGATTGATGACATGGACAATGAAAAAGTACTTTCAGCCCAAACTCAGCAGTTAGCAATACAGATACTTAAATGCCCTAATATGGATGCCTTAACAGCAAAGACAGTAATGTTCTCTCTGTAATGAAAGACCCATGACCATAATACACCAGCCTGAAATGTGAAGCGCTCGGCTTGGAAGTAAATTTAAAAGCTAGTCAGGAGAAAAGCAGCATGAAAAAAGGTCATGTAACTCTGCAGAGGATGTAGATATTTGAAAATCTGGTTTTATTCCAGCTTGGAATGAAACCCAAGAGTTTTGAAATTCTATGAAAGAGATTTCAGAGCCCAGGCTCTCAGGTAGTCTGCCCAACTATCTTGGAACCACAGACCATAGGAAACTTGAAATTTTTTGATGGAAAAAGCCTCTTAGCTGGCTTCAGTCAGGATCTGAGCTCTTAAAGTCAATGAAGTTTTCCCAACATTTAACTAATTTACAGAACAGAAGCCACAGGCTTTATTCCTTAAATATTGATTCCAACAGCAGCGTACTGCTGGCATGATTTCTGCACTACAAGCACACTTTTTGGCTTATGTATATGTTAGACGAATATATGTGAAACGGCATATAAATAAAACATGTTTTTATTTTATAATTATTAATTTCCACTTCCTAAAATTAAGGAAAACTGTTGTAAAAAAATTTTAAAAAATCAAAGCAGCACAAATCAGATCCACATTTACATTGCAACCATGAGGATGTGCCAAAGAATTAACAGGGGATATGAAGTGTGGTGTAATTTACACATTTTAAGTGCACATTTTAACCAGCTGAGTGTATTGCAGGCTTTTCTCTGTGCTGATCTGCAGAACATGGACAGGCTCTGCGACTCAGCTTTTCCAACACTAGCTAATGCTTTTAGCTCTAAGGTGCACAGTTCAAACCTGGTTATCACACACTGGTTCTTCAAAGTTGCCCAATTTAGAATCTGACAGACAACCACATTGATAAAGACCTGAGCATGCACCACCTACCTTCCAGACTACCATCTAACTTCATCTGAGACCAAACCACCAAAGCCTTCAGGGAAACAGATCTTCACTGAGGAGGCAAAAATAACTCAAATATTTTATAAACAACAGAATGGTTTACGGCCAGACTGACACATTGATCGCACTCTGAAGGGGACCAGGAGCTACTGTACAGCTCAGGTTTGAAAAGCTCACATCAATTTGAACAGCTAAAGAGATGGAAAGTTATATTTTGCCCTTGACAGAACATCAAAGGACCTGGAAAAGTTCTGACCCAAAGTACCCTGACGCTTCCACGAGGTACGTCTCTACCATGTTATCACCTGGGGATGCTGGAGATGCCACAGGCCCCAGCTGCAGGCTTCCCCATGAAGCAGGAATTCTGTAGACCCAACAGACTCTCTGTCCTGAGAGAGGAAAATTTCAGTACTACAGTGTTTATTTATGAAAAACATACCTATTTCTGAAAGCTGCAAGGGCTCTCAGGACACATTATCTCTCTCTGTTCATACATATCCAGGCAATTCAAATATGAACTCTGTGTTAAGGAGATCACACATGAAAAGCTTTCATTCCTCAGAGCATCTCAAAATGCCAAGTGTGTTATTTTTGAAAGTCTCTTTTTAAATTAGAGCTTGTGGGAAGCTGCTTTCATCATTGGTTCACTGAAACTAGAGAAAGCTTGAATCGTCCAATTCCTTTTCCCTTTTCCCTCACCTACTTCCCCCTCAGCACATCTCACTTCTTGTTCAATGCAAAAAATGGCAAATAACATATGTAATAATCTGTGGGATTTTTTTCTACTATAATCCCACAGAGAAATGCCCAGTCACATGATGAAAATCAGTCTACTTCCCTAAGCTAAGGCAAGCTGGCACTGCCTGAAGGCCTTCTTGTGGCCTGTCTCCAACTACCTGAGGAGTAAAAAGTCGCCCCTGCTCTGGTGCCTGTATAACTAAATGAATATCCTATGTGAACCACTCTTTAAGGCTACTTCATTTACCTAATCCCTAAAGAAAGTTGACAAAAATCAATCTCTTCATTTAATCTCTTCTGAATTTGTGTCCGTCTAACTCCTCAGCAATGCTGGCTCAGAAGCTGGATAAAGCACAAAAGACCAAACGAAACAGACTTCTTTCTTCTTTTAACACAGCAGGCCAATAGTATCCTCTTGCAAATTTCATTTTCCTCTTTTTCTTTCTCCCTGTGTTTTCATGTCCAGCCAGTTTCTTAAATTAATTTGTGCTGACAGCATAAACTCCTGCTGCTTCTCATTCTTTATGTGCTCTAAAATACAGGAACTTTTGTAAGATAAAAACATTTATCTATCTTAAGATAAACTTTGATTCCCTTCCCCAGCAAATCTCACGTGGTTCTCAAGATTAAGTTTCAAGAAACCCTAACAGTCTGGAGTATGGTATCACTTTCCAGACTTTGTTTCAGAAAATCACAGAATCGTAGAATGGTTTGGGTTGGAAGGAACCTTTAACGATCATCTAGTCCAGCCCCCCACTGACCACCTCTTCAACGTTCAGGTTCATTGATTGTCGTGTATCACAGCTAGTGCCAGAGCTAACTGAAGGGTCACCACTGAAGGAGCCAGGAGCAAAAGGCTGCAGTCTAAATCCCAAAGAAGGGCACTCAGCAACTTTGTGGCAAGTTCTGTCCTAGAGAATCCCAAAGAGGTAACAACACATGATGCGCTACCTACTTTTTCATGTTACCATGTTTTTTTGCATTCATCAGAGGACAAATTTTCTGGCAGCTTACACTAGAGAATCTGGTCTCGGGAGGCTTAATGTTACCAACATCCCAAAAGCGGGGTAGCCTGACACACACTTTAGTACTTGTGTAATTAGCTTTTTCATGAGCAATAGTTAGAGAGATCTACGGTTTTTTCATTGCAGAATTTGGGTTTATTGACAGCCTTAGTAGCACTGACTGCCCAGTCACTTGTATGTAGAGATAAAATGAGTGAACCCTCCAAGGAAGCATAGGGCTCTTATTAAAAGATAGGGCCCTCAATGTGGATGACATAGGAAACCAGTAGACAACATGATTTACAAAATCAAAGTGATACTTTTTACATCTATTCTCACAATTAGCAGAAGCAGCTGTTATTTTCATTTATGGAAATTCTGAGATGAATCACGATTAATTAATCTTCCATTTTAAATGAGAGTGTCCAGGACAAAAAACCTAAATCTTTTGAAACCATTTGTAAATAAGCTAAATAATACAAGTCCTAACTAGGGAAAAATTATGTGGGGAGGTGAGAAACTAATACTGCCTAAAGCTAATATCAGCTCTTGATATCAGCAGTCCACAACTCCTTACGCTCTGTGGAGACCACAAAATCTGCTAAGTACGTCCAAAACAGAATAAATTCTCTTACAACAGTCTTCAAAAATATCACTGCTGATTATGAAGCATCCACAAAAGCAAGCTGAATCCTGCGGTACCCATTGTTATAGCAATTGTTTCTAAGTGTACTAAGCATTTTTATTAATGTGCTGTTAATCTATTTGCAGATAACTATCCAGTTTGGTCAACCAAATTTTAAAAGAAAGAATTTAAATTGACACGAAGATTACTGTAGCATATGTGGCAAACACATTACAGCCAGAATAAAACTACAACATGCACACTGAAAAAAGGAGAAAAACCATGGGAGATCCTGCTCAGCCAAATTTCATAAGCAAAATCCCAGTAAACACTATGAAAGGGGTGACAGGGTATAAACTTCTATCTTTACAGCAAACTAATGAGATAGCTTCATCAGTGCCACAGGGAACGTTTTTAAAATAGAAGAACTAATGACTATTAGTTCTCCTCATTTCAGTCTAACAGATGGACAAAACTATTTAGATATTAATTGATTACGAGTCAATTGTGCTTCAGGGTTAGAAACATTCAACACTGAATTTTCATGGTTGCTAGGAAATCAGTTATATTTCAGGGAAACCTAGGTAAGCTAAGGCACTGGCTGTACCTCTATTTACTGGTGGGAAGGAAGGAAGCAGAACAGTTCTGCCAATCAGGCAACGTGACTTTGGAGGAAGAAGTGGATTAGAAATAGTTTTGTCAGATCTTATATCCACTTTAAGTTAATCCTGTCTAGCTGTCATTTTATTTCAAAAAGACACTCATCCTGTGGCAGTCAAATGCATATTAGTTTTGCAGATGTTCAGGGTGGGCTTTTTGTAACACCTACATGAATCAGCCACCCTCAGCTCTGTGGAAAATACGTACTTTAATACACTGACTGTCTCTACCAATGTGTATATAATAGCTTTGTTTCATTAGTGTGTTTTATATCTTTTTTTTTTTTAATTTATTTATTCTGTTTGGCTGGTTGAAGCAATTTGCTCTCTATGGGAAAACATTTGTCTCTCAAGAGGAACACAACAGAGGTGTTTATAGTGAAGCTATAAAAGCAGGGAGGAAGGATAAGCAGTAACCCAGACTATCAGATCCAATTAAAATCACTGGTATAACAACAGGAGAATATAATTAACTATGACAGCAATTTAAGAAAGCAGGACAAAGAATAGCCAACACAAATAGAAGAAGAAAAGAATTATTATGTCTTTAAAGATCAAGGGAGGTCAGCCCCTCAGTTACTTTAGTCCAGAAAACGGCATACCCAGCAAGATCCCAAAGAAGAGAATGTCAAAGACTGGGTCATTAAAAGCCATGTAGAGTAACAGAAAGAAATTTATAGGAAAGCATAACCAAACAGTTGTCTGCACAACACCAAATATGAGAACCTCATAAAGTACATACTACATCTTCTACTCAGTACTTAATCACTAAAGCTCCTCTTATTTTCTCTCAGATAAACACACTAGCAGTTTAACTATAGTTTTTGTAAATATTTGTAATAAAACACTTACGAAATTATAGTGAAACTAAGGAGTTGTGCTTAGACTCATGACTCTGCATTCCAAGTTACACATTGGGACAGAAAGAGAATTAAGGATAGAAGAAGAGTTTTAAAAGCTCATTGGGTAGTTCCAAAATTTGAAGAAGAAAGTAGGTTCAAATCCAGAATACGGGTCAAAGCTTACATATAGCAGGGTATTTTTCTTGTTTTATTATACTCCAGGATGAAGAATTTTATTGTATAACTACAAAATTTCTGATAGTGTAAATATTGGTACTGATAACAAGACACAGAGCAATTATAGTCATGCATATTGTCATGCATACATCTATATAATGAATGTATAGGCATTTTTTTATTAACAAAATAAGTTTTGTTTTTATAAACAAAATAATACACTACAGCTTTTGCTGTTGACACCAGAGAGGTAGACCTGGTTCACATCTCGCAATTATGCTATCCTCTGGCATAGGCTGGAAACCAGCATCATGTGAATATCCACGTAAAATAAATGTCACATCACTATACAGCACAAATCCAAAAGGAAGAAAATCCAGAAAGAAAAAGAATGCAGAAATATGCTGCGACTTTCTTATGTTGTAAAACACACAAATGCTCCAGTTAATATTGGCTTTGGACACAAACTTCAAGAAGGGTGAAGGGTCTCCTTATACCACCAAAACCACAGTAAAGGATGCAAATGCATAGACAGCCATGGTACAATCTTCAGGGTTTATTGGTACCACCAGACTTGTAACATCAGGCAGGCTTTTGTCTCACTTTTCACATCACAAGCATATGAGGCATGGCTGATTGCAAGATGATCATGCCTATATCCTGATTCTCCTCAGCTGCTGTTATAAACAACCTTCACGAAGAAACAAAACCAACACGCAGCCAACACATGTACCAGCTGAGCTCCAGCCTGATACACAACCTTACTTTTCAGGAACAGCAAGGTACAGCCCTAGTTCTAAGATTCGTATCAGCGCAGAGAACCTGCAGACAGCTACCAGCTCCTGTTCTTCTAGATCTAGACCCTCTGTGTTGGGATAGATTTCACATGACGTTTCCTCTTTGTTTCAGGTACTAAAATAAACCACCTTAGCTACAGAGAGCACTGCATTCTGCCCCAAGAACCCCATCACTACATTGCAAACCTGAATTTCACTCTCCTGATACTTTCCTGAAAATACAGAAACAGAAAGGATTGCTTTAGGTTACAGCTACTGTAATGACACATATGATACAAATCCCTTTGAAGCTGGCTCATTTCGCCACTGAGACTTTCTTTCCTCTTTCATTTTTCTGTAACTAAAATGTTTTATTTTTGAATCTGTACCCTGTGGTAAGCAATTGCATATAAAATCTATACCAACATCACTCTGTTCATCAAGCATAGGAAAATAACAGGAATTTTCACATCCAATCATTCAGCCATCAGCTGGATGGCCTATACTCAAGGCTGCAAGAGCATAAAAAGTCAAGGAATTGGACCAAATGGTAAATCCAAGAACTTTCTCAAATCTTTACTGAAAGGTAAAATCTAGAATCCTCCAAGACCCCTGCTTCCCTTCTTGCTGGTTAAAAAAAAGTCAGCAAAGAGACTCTTCTGATACATTTAAAGGATGAAAGTTTCAACTCGTTCAGCATTCTGAACATGTTTTCTGAACATCCCTTTACTAGAGATTTGGAAGATCCTATGAAGTAAAAAATCCTTTAAGCCTCTAGTTCAGCTTGCAGCTATAAATTCTGTGTTTAATGCTGGAGAAAGACAGAAAAAGAAGATACATATCATTACGTTGTCATTAACAACGACAAATTACAGTGGAACATTCTGAATGGGATTTTTTCACCACAAGCTATGACGTAGAGAACAGACGCAAAAAAGGCAAGTATGCTCTACAGGAGAGTGCATGTCTAAAAAGCTCAAACACTCTAAAAAAAATTGGTGAGAAAGATGATCTTAAAGATTGAAGCATTCAGCTTTCATATAAGAAAGACAGAGGAGCAGAGTCACTGACAGTGCAAGATCTGATTTTAGCCTCTGAAGACCATCTCTCCTAGATAAATTCCAGTATAATTCTTCATAATCAACATATACATTTATGATAAAATGACAGGAAAAGAAGATAAAATATAGCAGTAAGCAAGTTCATATGGCTGCTGCTGATCCTTCACCTTCATCACTACCACCTAAAAGAGAACTGCTTGAACAACTGTTGCCTGTAGAGACTTCAGACTTGTATTTTATGTAAACAGGATTGTTTAAAAATTCCCAGAGATCATGAATAAACTTTCACAAAGAAAATGCTGAAAAGCTCTGAAGGAAATGATCCTTCATATCTGCATGATGGAAAAATTACCTTATTCATTATTATCGTCAACTAGCTACCAGCTACTACTACATTCAGCAGTGCCCAGAAAATTATGATGTACATACAAATGTGATAAACCATCAGGTCACCCCTCAGCCTAATAAAACTGTAAACCCAACAGGCTTCCCATGAGACCTGTGGATACTTTTCCAGTCCATCACTGGATCAGTTCATCACTGCTGAACTCAACTGACAAATCCTTTCTCATCCAATCTCCACGTTGCCTTGACAAGAAGAAACTCTTCAAGGCAGTAGAGTTCATTTAAAAACATAAAACCCAGCATGGGTTTTTGATGGTAGATTAATACGCTTTTATTTTTGCAGAAAACATATGGATGTACACAAAATAATGTTGCTATTTAGTTGTTACGCACTATACACAGGTATGCAGGCATTACTCTTATTTTTTATGAAGGGAAGAAGTAATGAAGTGTGATTCAGTAACACGTTCAAAAGTCACATAGCACGTGCATGGCAGAGGAAGAGAATCCAGCCTTCCTAAATCCCAATTTGGTGCTTGTTCCTGAATGCACCTGGGACTGGCAGCCTATGGCACACGTGTAAAAGGCAAATCAGCAGTTTTGAAATAGCAGAAGATCAAAAGCTCAGATTTACAGATTTTAAAGAGGCATCTGTGGCAAACAGTAGCTAATAGCTGAGCTAGAAATTCAGCTGTGCTGCAAATAGAGGCAAGGTACCACCTAGCACATGCGGTTAAGGGATGCATTAGATGATAACGTCATCTCCAGAGCTAATTATGTGGACTTGGTATCTATCTAGAGTCTTCCATCTCTCCCTGCTATGTATGTTATCTGTTCATACCTGAACTAAAACCACTGCCATCTGCTCCCACTGGAAACTATAGAGTTTTTGCCACAGGTTTCAGTGGAAGGAGCACCCAGGTGCATCAGATTCTTAACTCCTATTTTCAGCTGCATTCACTTCATCTCATGTCTATATATCATGCTTTTGTCTAAAGACAGGATAATTTTCTTTATTAATACAAAGAAAGAGAAGAATAAAACAGCCAAATGTCGTCATAACATTCCTTAGGATACATGTAAAACCCAATGAGCACAGCATCACAGAATAAAGGTTAAAAAAAACCAACCAAACAAAAAACAACAGAGCTTCTATGAACTTTGGACACACAAAGGCTGAATAAACCTTGTGGAGAAGTTGTTGAATAGACTTTCCTAATTCACAGTAAATAAGCTGTTTAAAGAAATAAGGCTGTTTAGAGTACTATGTAACACTAAAGCAAATCCCTGTCTTTAGATGTAAAGGATCTGTGATTTGCTGCATGATCAGATCTAAAGCTGAAACCTGGTAAAAAAACCCCACAAAACTATGTCACTATAAGAAAAAAAAACTGTATTTTTTCTAATACTTAAGTTTAAAATGACCTATTATTTTCAACAGAGGAATAATAATCAAATATAATAAAAACCAGGACACTTGCCACAGGTATAATCTCATTCCACAGAATAAATGTTACTTCTCATTCCATTCACAGTAACCATTAGAAAAAAACATGGTGAAGGTTCAATAACATAAGGCATTTTTAAATTACATTTGCTCCTTAAACATTTACTTTTCTCTTTTTCACTTGCCCACTACATGGCAAGAACTCTTCAGTACTTCATTTATATGCTTTATTCTATTTTCCCTGTCTATTTTAACATTTCATTTATAAAGAGTTCTTTTATTTATGAAAGTAGTAGTGTAGCTTCTCTTCATCCAAGGTAACCTTATTTTAGTACTGTCCCACATCAGCCTGAGGTAGAAAAAAATATATTTTGATTTGAAAAAATCATGTGTAGTAGATTGTACTAATGCCTAAAAGCTACATAATTTTAATTTTCTTTGAAAATTAATATAGACAAATAAAATGGCACCTATACAGGTTGGTACAATAAGCATGTCTGCATACACACAGGTCAACATACAGGACTTACTGCTACAACTCTCAGATTTGGCAGCTGCTAGTTTTGTTGAATATACATTTTAAATAATTATAATCCAGTTCTGTGATGCATATGAGCTTAACTTTATACAGATGTTTAACAGTAAACATTTCCAATCTCTCTAGCATAATCACTTGCATGCTTGAAGTCCTGACATTATGGGGCTCAGTAGCTTCAAGTTTATTGCAGAACGGAGCCTTTGGAATAATGAAAAGTTCATGTTTTTAATTACACAAAACATATAGTGTACAGTGAGCTGAACAGTACTCTCTCCAATCTGGGAACTGACAATGCTTACTGCATTGATGCCTTGAAATTGTCAAGCCCTCACAACAGCTTTGTTGGCTGAATCACGTTGCCAGTGCTCTGAAATTTTTGCTAGATTAACTGCTGAATCTTGCTGCTGCAGTTAAAAAGTGTTCTCACCTCTTTCTGTAAGAGGTCACTACCTCTGCAACAGAACCAAGAGAAGGGACCTAGCAAGGGGCAGCAAGGTATACAGTCACATCTGCAGAGTTTGCTGCTGGGATGGTAATCCCTCCATCGAGGGGAAGAACTAACAGCTGGAGGTGGCCGTATCGTCAGCTCCTAGACCAAGGCCCTCCCAAGCTTGCCTGTCAAAACTCCAGCAAAATCCCTGGCTGATACTAGGGCTCTTTCACCCATGGCTTACCAGATTTTCAATGTGTAAAGTCTTCCGCTAGTCGACATAATTTTCCTCTACATCTAAAAAACGGAACCAGCTGCATCATCCCTCTCTTGTAAACTTCTTATCAGCTCCTGGAGTCTTTGCATAGAAGAACACATTCATATTTCTGCACATAGTTGATAAGGTAGTTTCATTAGCTAAACAGAAATAAAGCTGTAAGCAGAGATGTACTGACAGCATTTTGGCCCCATTGAGGACACCTGGTTTGCTTCCTAAAGTCTTGCTTCCCAAAGTTGCTTTGTTATCCCCAGAACCTCCGTTGCAACCTGAGTTTCCTGGCCTGTTCCGCCCCCTACCCAGCCTTCTCACACCTGGCTTTAGAAGTCCTCGCTTTGCAAGGTGGGCTCAACACAGGAGTGGTTTCTAGCCTTTCCTACTGTTGTTTTGAGATACCTTCCTGTCAAGGCTGACACGGTGATAGAGACTTTCTTGGCCCAAAGAGTCCCTGCTCTTTTGCTAAAACACCAGGTGATTTTTTCTCTTTCTTCTACCTTTGTTTTCTGCTACTCAACCCTGGATTTTTGCTCTCATGCTGAGCTGGCAAGGACATCCTATTCCTTTTCATATCCTGCATGTTCATCACAGATCAGAAGAACACATGCAAGAAAACCCCACTGTCATGGTTTAACCTCAGTCGGCAACTAAGCACCACGCAGCCGCTCGCTCACTCCCTCCCATCCGGTGGGATGGAGGAGAGAATTGGAAGAGCATAAGTGAGAAAAACTCGTGGGTTGAGATAAAAACAGTTTAATAATTGAAATAAAGTAATAATAATAATAATAATATAATACTAATAATACGCAAAGCAAGTGATGCACAGTACAATTGCTCACCACCCGCCGACCGATGCCCAGCCAGTCCCCGAGTAGCGGCCCCCCCGGCCAGCTTCCCCCAGTTTATGTACTGAGCATGATGTCACACGGTATGGAATGTCCCTTTCCAGCTTCTTGGGCACCTGCAGCCTTCTCAGTCAGTAGAGCATGGGAAGCTGAAAAGTCCTTGACTAGTGTAAGCACTACCTCGCAACAACTAAAACATCGGTGCCTTATCAACTTTGTTCTCACCCTAAATCCAAAACACAGCACTGTACCAGCTACTAGGAAGGAAATTAACTCTATCCCTGCCGAAACCAGGACACCCACCCCAAAATAAAAAGCAAACAAGCGGCACACAGTTCACATCAGTCACTAGTGCTGTCAGATAGCATAGCAATTTTTGTGCAAGATGGTTAATTCTGAGGTGCTTTTCAATAATCACAAAAGTTTCAGTGGAAATATTTTGCTTCACCTGTGGGATCTGAGTGATTATTCGAGGGTACAGAAAGACCTCACCCTATTGCAGAAACTGAAGAAGTCAAAAGTATATCCCTGGCAAAGGATTTTCCCAGATGCTGCCACAGACTGATCTGGGGAGAGGTCCCAATCTCCACTAGCTCCATACCTCCACAATCCTTAAGCCCCACTGAATGTCACTATTTCAGCAGAATTTTTTCCCTTCTGCCCCTCCATTCCCAGCTCAAAGCAATGAAGGACATTAGAGAATTTGGCTGGCCCCTCCCTCTCTCTTTACATTAATCCTTTAGTGAGTAAGGAGAGACGCTGTGATACTTGCTCCCAAGTCTTCTTGCCTTTCTATGCCCTACAGAGGGCAAATACGTAATGGTTAAAGAGAAGGTGGGGTTTTATCTCCATAGCCAGAATAGTGTATTTACATCTTAATCTCAATTTTCTTGAGTATATAAGTATAGATCTCATCTATGCAAGCTCTAGAGATACAAAAGCTGGAGAGAAAGAAGGGATCTAACATAAAAAAGCAATGCTGCTTAAAAAAAAAAAAAAAAAGAAAGAAAATTCAAACCCAGAATGTTCTTTCTTAAAAATAAGAATTTCAGAGAGTCAGAACAAAGATAAATTCTACCACAAGGAATCTCCAGTTTACAGACTGCCTATTTGCACAGGCCAGTGTCTGACTATTTACCCTGGAAAAGTTGTTACTTGCATAGTAATCAAGCCCATGCTTACTACAGCTGTTGCAGAGTGAATGAACCCTCTTCTCAGCTAAACAATGAGGGGGTTCAGCCAAATCAGTCATCTAAGAAGGAACCAAGCAGCAGAGACTATGTGAGGTCTGGGGAGAGAGGCTGACAGCTGAATCCAACTAGGCAGCCAAAAGCATCTCCTGGGCAGAAAAGCCATTAAAAAAACAAGGGCTTGTCTACATATGCAGTTGTTGCTTACTAACTTCGTAAGGTTTACATGCTAAATCCACTAGGTTAAACTGAATTTCCAAGTTAAACTGATCACGCACAAGACACAGTCTTTGGAATAAGCACGTCCACACTTGAATTTTTTAGGAATATCTTAACACATTGGCCATCCATAGGCTTTATAACATGTTTGCCCATACAGTACAGCTGCTGGTTCAACTGCAAAATAACAGTTTTTAATATCCATTGGCAAAGCTATCCCAGCAAATTTCTCCTTGCACAGACACTGCATGTTGGAGTGCAGTTGTCGTGTAGTTTATTCCCCCCACCAACAGAAATAAAGTACAGCAGTAATCATACTTCTATATGAGTAACTCTTCCTATTGAGAGGCTCCTACTGTCAGTTTTACCAGTCACAACATCATACCCCAAATAAATGCTGTTATGCTGGCAAAACCTGTAACATAGCGCCTGATGTGAGACTCTCTCCTTGAACCCCACTCACAAAAGAAGATAATGACCTTTCCTGGTAGTCTTACAGTCTCCAAGAAAGGACAGACATTGGGAGTTTTTTGTTGTTGGGGTTTTTTTGTGTTTGGTTTTGGGCTTTTTTGGGGGGAGGGGGATTGTCAGTTTGGTTTAGGGGTTTTTTTGGTTGGTTTTTAGGTTTTGATTGGCAATGCCAAAGTAAGAACTCTAAAATAAACTGTTTACTTTCTTGACAGCACATACATGGCAACTTCAAAAGATGATAATGACTTTGTTACTATGCTTGGCTGTGTAAAAGTAAATGAAAATGAAAGTTTTTTTGTTTTGTTTTTTTAAGTGTTTCTCTTTAGGAACAGTACAGGAGTTTTATCTTGCTGAGTTATTGTTGCTAGAGCCCTGAACCCTGCTGCTTTCAGGTTGAAATGTGAAACATCTTACAATGCCACTTACTGAAAAATAAAGCATTTGTGACTTGGGTGATGAAAACAGTGCATAACAATCTAAAACATGCCCACAAATTGTTTACATCGTAGAAGGCACTGCAGATATTTGGATAAAGCAGCAAACCCTCATTACTCAGAATTAACAAGCTTCAGTGTGTAATGAGGACAGCAGAATTCCTAGCCAAAGAAACAAGAGGGAAAAAAAATTCAAAAAGAAACAAAAAAGCCCTCTTCCAACTAATGTTCCAAAAAGGCATTCACTTGAGGCTATGTATGCAGAGTTAGTTCTTAAGCCTCAATTTCTGAAGACCTAGGCAATAGGAAAGTATAAAAGAAAAATAATGCAAGTTACAAATGGATCCAAAGAGAAATTATTGCAGAGAGAAAGTGTATTTCTATGGAACAGAAAACAAATATATTTTTAACCATTGGTTGATGATGAAGAGTATACGCACATGTAAAAAAAACCAAAACATTTGAAACAGCACAGTGCTGTGTAAAAAGAACCACGCCATTCATTTACAAAATTACACAAGTCACAGTTGAATGCAATATGCAGGTCTTCCGTCTCTAAATCCTGAAGAGCTTTTTGAAAATTCTGTCCATGTTGCTTCCAGCTTTTGTTTAAATACATAAGCATAACTTTAGCCTGTTGTCTTAAATTCTTCATTCAGATCCAATCGTTCATAATTTTCATTACCTTACTACTACTCAGGGGTACATGATCATTATTGAACATTATTTTATATGAAAAATGAAGTGCCAATCTGGTAAACACATTTTGTCCACAGATACATATTATTATTAATAAAAATATAATAATAAATAAAATAATAATAAAATCATTGTCAGTTGTAAAGATTTTTTAGTGAGGGACACAATGAACAAGGAAATAACAATACAACATCCACGAGCTTCAAACAGAAGTTTGAGAGCTAATTCTTCTGCATATTTCCTAAATGCTTTTGCTCATGCAGAATGTAGCTATACTGTTCTGTATGCACATTTATGAGCATGAAAAAACATCCTTGCATAATGATCTTTGAAGAGAGAATATTTAAATTTTTAGTTGGAGTTCTAGGGTGGGGCTTTTTGTTTGTTTTTCTAAAGTCAAATAAACTGAATCTTTTGACAAACAGCTGCAGTCTTGGTCAACAAAACAAGAAGTTACCAGTGATAAACACATACCTCTGTTATGAATGATTTGGCTGTTGAGGGGTTCATTACAAGAATAGCCCGTCTCA
>NW_008825271.1:989271-1001461 GCF_000699105.1 Pygoscelis adeliae
TTCAGTTCTTCTATTCGCATAGTGGCAAAGAGCCCGGTGATCATTTTATTTATGTTGTTTTCTACTTTCTGTAATGCTACATCCATTCCCTGTTGAGACACTTTGTCCAAAAACTCTTGTATTCCACGGATATCTAGGCAAATCAAAAGCCAAACAAGATGTTAATTGGTAAGTGGAAAAAAGACACAAATAACTGTTCAATTCATCTCACAGAAGTGTTTTGTTCCGTGTCAGGTAGACCCCTATGGGCTTTCACTTAATACTCATTGGAGCTTTTCCTGAGCTATGCTCATGGCACTTCTTAAAGGACTAAAAGGGGAGAAAAAATGGTCATACATCAGCTACTGTCCAAAAGAACCGCTAGAAAACAAACCTACAAATATTTCTAGTAACTTTCCTGATTTGGTCATTCAATCATCACACTTGTTCCTTATTTTTCTTAAAGGACTTTCACTCTAAAATCCATAAACAGCAGTCAAGCTATAATGACTGTAACACACAGTGCTTCCTTTGAGTGAGGGTTGTCAGAGGGCAAAACTGAGGGGTAGGAAGCAGGTTGTTTTCTTTTGTGGGACTCAAAATTATGTTATCCACTGCAATGCTATGTAGCTTAATGTATCTCAGTGAAGTTTGAGCTGTTCACTCATCAAAAAGTCTTAATGCTGTTCTAAATTGCACAGCTATTTATTTCTTTCAAAAAGAAAACAAAAGCCAGATATATAGTTGCAATGGTACTGCCTGCTCTGGTCTGATACCACTACTGCCAGCTGAATTTAACAAGTTCTTCCACAGCAAACTGCTCTAGCAGAGCTTTCTGGCTCACTCCGAGTAAATCCTTCTTTAAAAATGACTTGGAAAGGAAGAATTGATCAGCAAAATACTAACTGTGTTCACCACCTAGCTTGTAATAACTTTAATGTCTCTTCCAAACTGGAATGGTTGGATACTCTCACATTGTGATGCTACCTCAAGCTGGCCAAAGCCTTTGAAAGGCCTTTTCCAGTAGTGAATTCCGCAAGAGTGAGCAAAAAGTTTGTTTGTTTGCGTTTTTTTTCCCCTGCTCTTTTGAATGGCTTTATCTAAAAAACCAAACTTTGAGCTTAAAATTTAAAATCACTTAATGACTTCACAAGTCAGAGCAGGGTCTCCTGGACCTCAGGAAAATCCCTCCAGCCTCACTGAGTCCTCGCTGTCTGACCCCTACTCACCACTGCAGTTTCTCAGTCTTTTTTCTGGAGCTAAATCACCAGTTCCCTGATGTGATTCCTCTCCCTGGCAGTCGCTCAGACCTGCTCTCCCAGAGGACATTCAGCAGGCCAACCTTCCTACCCTGCTGATAAAAAAAAAAGCTGATATGCCAGGCTCCTGCACACCCATCTGATCTCATTTAGAGGAACAAGACGCAGCCTTAGAGCCAACAAAACAGACGCTGTCTGACACAGGCATTAGTTTGGGGGGCGGGGAGGGGAGGAAACCAGCAACCCAACACAAAAAGGAGTATGTGAAGAGACATTTCTTTGAAAGTAAAGGTTCCTCAGGTTTAGGAGGGCATTTGTGGTTAAAACCCACCAAAAAAATATTTATCCCATTAGAATACCAAATCTGGGCTCTCCTAGGTGTGTGGTGTTCAATGCCATCCCTTTGGATTGCAGTTCCTGCTCTGCTTCCCTCCTACATCCCTGGTGCTCTATCAGTTCTTTGTCTCGATCGCTCATTTTCCAGGGGAATGGTAAGACCTGAGGCCACAGGCTGATCATGCGTCTTTCTTCATGAAACATCTTATATTTGAGAAAGCTTCCAATTAGATTCTCACAACTGCTTGGCTACTCTGAGATCTTTCATCATCACCTATCATCTTCTACTCCCTGCCCTTCTCATCCGGGGGGATGGAAGGCTCTATTTAATCCTAACGTGGGATGGAGAATCTCAAAAGCGTTCATACTACTGGAAGCACCTTAGATGCAGCTCACACGTGATACGAGAGGACAGGAAAGGCTGGAAAATCAGACTGAAAGCAGACTGGAGGGCTGCCTGAGCATGACAGACTCTAAGCCATAGAAGAGATGTTACACAAACAGCCATAAAATCTACCAGGAAAGGGCTCTTTGCTGGCCCTTAGGATGGCCTATTTTGCGGGTGTTACAAGTGACACCGTGCTGGCACATTGTGATAACAGCTCAGGGTAACCCCAAGACAAACCACAGAGAATAGTGAAGCATGTAGCTGTTGTTTTACTTTATCAGGATTCCAGTAGCTACATTCTCATGGCGTACGCTGACAGGTGACAGCTTTCAGAGGAACTGAAGTTTATTTTAAGAACAGAGAAAATAATGAAAATCACTCCTTTTGAGAAAAATATTGTGAGGAAGTCTAAAATTTTCCCCCAAAACTGCCTCCACCCCCCGCACTCCCCGCTAGCCATCGCAAGAGCAGTACTACCAGCACTCAGCTGTGGTCAGTCCTGCAAATATGAGGCAAATGTGGCTGGACATTCGCGATGCAGGGGGAGAATTATGTGACTCCCCACCCCCAGCAAAGCATCAGCAACATGACAGAGAAACCTGTGTGACACACCCTTGAGAAGATTATGGAGACGTTACACGTGGATTTAACATGGGAACTATGATGATGAAAGTATAAGATCAATGCAACTAAGGTCTGGCTAGTAACCATGGCAGATGAACACTACACGGCCGAAAGGGAGCCTGACAGGAATACTCCAGTGTCCAGACCTGATGGGCCTTCAGGGAAAAGCTGGAAATACCTGAGCTAGAAATCTTTACACTGACTTTGCTGGAAAAACTGTACCAAAACTAAATTCAAGCTTTCCTCTTTTCCAAGCCTAGTGAATAATCTTTTTACTGAGCGATACATTTGAGGATCTGGGGGGCCCAACATACTCTGAAGTTTAAATGTTCTGACAAACACAGGTGATTTTGGCATTTGACTTCAGGTTATGGCAAAATAAGTTACCTGAGAAGTTCTGGGTTTCACAGAAGTCCAGCAGCCCTATCAAGAAGACCTAAGGCTTAGACATTCACACCTTGATCTGCTTATTTTTGGCCACAAACGGTAGCATAAGGAAAACAAAGTTCAGTCTCCATGGTAGAGAAAATGCTCTGCCTGTCTCCCCAGCAGAGATGTACTAACTAGAGAGTATTACAGATAGCCATCCTCCTCTGGCACCAGATTACTGAGATACTTCAAATTATAAAGAAATAGCCATGTAATAGCTTATAATCAAACAGTCCACAAAAATAATTCAACAGGATTAGTCTTGGAAGTCAGACTGTCACAATCAGCAAGTTGGGTCTCTTGTCTAGAGCTCTAAAATACCATGAACTGGAAAGAAATGGTATTTTAGGCATTTAAGCTATTTTAGGCATTCAGCACTGCAACCCCATCTTCAGACACTGCCGAAATACCAGTATTACTAAACACTTGAAGAATAGTTTAAACACGAATAAAGTACTGACTTACCCTAAAAATAAAGTTCCATAAGAGAATCAGATACTAATTACAGCTTCTATTTAATAGCTAAATCAGGAAAATTAAATTCAATCTAATCAGAGATGTTAGAATTTTTTTTGGCACTTTAAATACCAATTTAAGAAGCAACAAGATTATTTGAACTGCTACAAATATGCCTAGTTTTATGCAAATGATAAAGTAATTTCTTTCCACTTTAACCCCTTCGTTCTACAGTTCCTGAGGCTCACCCACTCTGAGAGTTACTCAATGTCCAGACAAATGGAATAAAAACTGAATTAAAACTGACCAGTTGGAGTCAAAATTATTGACATACAAGGAACACATGTAGATGGAATCTAGACACACCATCAAAATATCAGGGGAAAAAGTTACTTAGGCTATGAAAGCCTTTTTAAAAACTTAAATTCTATAGCATAAATCCATATATTCTTCTCTGACACCAGAACAGGGTAGGCAGGAACCACCAAAGTTTTATTTGCCCTTTCAAAACAAGAACGTAATTTCACTTGACCTGAATTTATAAACACACTGGAGTTATTGGTTGATATTCTGTATAATCTGTGTTGTCCCAGAAGACAGATTATGGGATCAAACGGCTTTGTTCACCACAAATACCTGCAAATATAAACAATGAAACAATTATACTGAATCTTCACCAAATGAAGGGCCAAAAGGGATAGAGGTCCAGTATTATTCTACAGTTCTACATTTATTAGGTGACCATGCCAACAGTATGGTATCTGTGTGATACGCTTTTAGGAAAACAGCACCATTCTAATGGAAAAGATACCAAACCAGGATTCATAAAACTTCTTTACTACTTCTGCCTTTGGCATTGATACAACACAAAGCTGTGGGCAGGAAATAAATACAGACTTTGCTTATACCTCAGCTTACCCAGTAGAAGAATGGAGATACTGGTGATGCTCACCTGCTGCTATGAAACAGCAGAAAGCACATAAAAACACCCTGCTATTTAAATGCTATTTAAATCATGATGGTGCTTCCAATATTTCAGCGGCAAGTCACTAGCAATGATCATATTCAAAGCGTATGCCAAAGAACAGATGCTGCCACTGAATGGGCAGCATTATCGTTCCTGCGTGGATTGTCTGAAAGTGGCACATATCCACACTGCACTGTGGAATCATCTTTCTAATAGATAAACTCCTTCTGCAGAAAAATCTGGCAAGCAACCTGTGGCACAGATGGCTCCGCTGCGGAGACACAGGACTGTTCATGTCTGGAACACAGGTGTTTCTTGCCCTGAATTTGCTAGCCAACCTGTTGCCCAGCCAGAAGACGCATTTCTGTTTTCTATTTAAATCAGATGAGTCATAGTCATTTCCAGACATGCAGAAGAGCTGCCCGCTATCACCAGTATCAATTATCCTCCTTACTGATGAAAGCCAAAGTTACCATACAGAGACAGACCAATGCTAGAGCCAAAGTTGCTATCCTCTCCCAACTCACGTCACTATTAGTTAGTGTTAATGTTTTCCGTTTTTTCACTGTACAGCCATCACTTCCAAGAACATAGTACCATTCTGCAGATACTCAGCATCAGCTATAGGGGTAAACCAGGCTGGAAATTCAAATGAAACATTACCAAACATTCTCTTTTTAACCAAAATTGTGACCAATTTAAGAGATTGTGAAGTTGGCTTGGAAAGTCTAATAAACAAAAAGCAAGGCAAGCAAAATTTATCGAGGACTCTGTTGCGAATGACCTTCCCTGACTACCCATACGTAACCATGCCACCATAAGGCAGAGGTCTATAGGAAGATCTTATGCTCTGCACCGCCGGTGCACAGAAGGTCCAACACTGGGCACACCAGACTGGCTGCAGCCGCAGCTGAGGTGCACGTGCAGAGCATCCTGCGTGGGTAAGCGCAAGGCCCATGGCCTCCTGAGCTCTGAAGACCTGACTGATATATTCAAATGCATGACATGACTCAAGCTGAGATCTGAATTCAGGTGCCAGCTTTACCACAGACTTGTCATTACTGTGTCAGTTATTGTGGACCTGACCTAAGAAAAAACTTAGGAAATGAAGCGCAAGTCAAATCGAGTGCAAGCACCTAAAACCACACCATCTTTTCCTTGAACAATCTTTTCGATACTGGAGAAACCGCAAGAAACAGGTAAGTATCTTAAATGCTGTTGCAGAGCATGCTCAGAGGAGAGCTAAGCAGCCTTCACAGACTACGGGTCCTATACTTAAATCTCCTTAAATAACCAACCTGGCAGGAACACTCAGACCTCACCTAACACAATCGATAGCACCATTGAATGGAAAGCTCAGCAGTTGTGTGGCAGAAAATATGCACAGCCAGGTGACAGGGAAAAGGAGCCAGTATTTTCAGGAGATCAGGAGGATTTAAAATCCACAGCTTTACCTGCCACCAGATTACAGGAGAAATTGTGTCTTTGCTCTCTTTTCATTGAGGTCTCTACACTGTATATGTGATACACCTTGTACAAGAAGATTCCTGACTTCTACAACCTGATCTTAATATAAAAAAATAAACGTGGTCCTTCCCACATGGGTTTTTTTATCACTGGATCAGATGTTCCTCTCACTTCTTTCTTCTCTCTGGCCCTACATAATTTTCCTTTGCCATCTGTGTTTCTATGCAGAGGAATAATTTCAGAGGGAGCAAGTCCCCTAATCCATCTTGGGGAAAGTCTAATGATCAGGACCACCCTAGAACAAAATACGCTGGGGTTCAGGCATCTCGTATAGGAAAACCAGTATGTATATGCAGTGAAGATTTTACAAGCTGTATAACATATACAGCAAATATCAAATAAACAACTCACATGCTAAGTACCTCTTCCACCCTTATTCAAAAATGAGAAATGTACAAGTTAGAAGTAGATGAAAAGTTTCTAAAAAAATTTCAGATCACACTATGACCAGGAGAAGAGAAAGATGGCACTATTCACCAATGGCAATAAATTAATCTATCCACCTCTATCATCGTATTCCACCTAAATTACAAGGCGCTCACTGTTACTCAGCACTGGTTATCTCAAACCTGGTTTGCAGTCATTAGCTCATCCTCCCTCTGATACCATTTCAGATCTGAGAACATTTTCCTCATAGTATCCAGATGATAAATACCAACTGATTCAGCTGTGGCAGTAAAGGTGAATGCACCCGTCATAAATATTCACTGGCTGATTTACACAAAAGACCACTTTATTTGTACAGTTGATGAGAAAAACCATTGTATAACAAATGACACCGTTCAAATTCTTATCAAGAAAGCTTTATAAGTCTAGCGCAGTGATTCTTCCTTACACAATGATGGCTAACATGACAGCAACTATTAATTATGGAAATGCACTGCACACAAGGGAGATGTGCAGCTCCGGCCAGACTCTGATGGTGCCACTGCTCTGCTTAAAGCCTTGAGCAATTTCTCATTCCTGTGCATGTGTTGATACTTATTAACATGGTTAGGATCTAGACTGAGGAAAACAACAATTTAGCATGATGATTCAATAACAGTCCTCCATCCTACTTTCACAGCAGTGGGATTCCCTCTCATTAGTCAGCTTATATGTAATTCAGTGAACCTCCAAAGTAAAATAAACAAAAAAATCATCTACATAGCTCTTTCGTATTAGCATTTGGGAACTGAGAGGGAGCAGTTACCTGAACTGTTTCAGCTGGATGATCTAGCTTCAGAGAATACAGCAGTAGTTCAAACTCATAAATAAATTTAAGCTCAAATGTTTAATTACATATGAAATCTCATTTATATTATCAAAATTTCTGGAACCTAGCAAGTGGGGATGATATTTCTTGGGGGAAACAGAAAATTTGTAAATGGTAAGAATGACTCTTTTTTCCTGCCTTGCTTGCAATTTTCTGAAATTTCACACATCCAAAAAAAAGACAACAAATTTCCTCAAATTTCTTAATATCATCCAGTTGAGAAAAAGGAAGAAAAATATACTTACATAGGGTTTTTTTTCTTTTTTGAAGATGTTTCTATTTCAAACCGTAATAAAAACGTGTAACTTCAATTTTGTTGTTTGACATGAACTATTGTGGCACTACTGAAATGTCTATGTAATCCTTATTTTAAAGAATCATCTAAATGTCATTTACATTAGCTACTTTTTGTTTCCTGCCACATATCAATTACTAGAGATTATACTTTAATTAAGAAAAATCAATATAGATAGTCTCAAGTAGCTGAATCAATGCTGCGGGAGACAGAATAACTTTTCCAGTTTTCAAATCCTGCAAGACTTATGTTTCCAATCCTACTGGCGATTGACATAAGATTTTTCTTTTGAGTTTCTCAGTTTTTTAACTGGAAAGGAAGGGGGGGGAAAAAAAGGATAAAAAAGATAAATAAAATTGAAGCTAGAACTAATCCTTAAAAGTATCTGCTGCTACCTTAGCTTCTCAAAAATAGAAAGGGAGTCAGATTGTGATCGCCCCTCACTTGTGGAGGCTGACAAGCCAATAAATTCTATAATCACATACCTTTGACTGTGTAACCCGCTTTCTACCTCTTCATTCAATTTCTTTTTGACTAGTTTGCAGTAGAGATTTCCAAAAGGCTTCTAGGAGTTGCCTTTGAGTAAAACAACCTCTTGCAAAGAAAAATTTTCCCTGCCTAGTGCCTCCAAAGATGATAATGGCTTAGAGCCCAGCGCTGTTTATCTTTAGCATTTACTGTCCTGTTAAAAATCATGACAAACTTGAAAAATTATACTTAAATCCTATACAGCTGTGCAACAGAGCTCCATACCTCCGCCTAGATATATGCCTTTATTTAACAGCAAGTATTCTATACTTCTGTCTGTATGATACCCCAATCTCCCTGTAGGTCCCTAGTGCTCCCTGTTGGCTTTTATAAGCATGAGGAACCATGCATCCTTTTTCAAGGAGGTGGTGGGGAACAGCAAAGTGACTGTCCTTGCAGACTTCCTGGTAATAAACCAAGTGTGACTATGTGTGTTATAATCTTACTTAAGACAAATTGTTCTCTGACTGTGCATCAATCTCCTCCTCAATAATTTTTTTCAGTTGATTAAAAGTTTACAATATAGGAACCGGAATATTTTATGAGTGGACTGGTGCTGTGAAGAACACAAGCTACAAAAGCAATGCCGGTAAACTAAGATTTAGAAATACTGTAATAAATATCTTCTAGCTTCTTCCTGTCTCCCTGCTTCCTCTTTTTCTTGACTGGTTAAAACTCTCAGAGAGAAGTTTTCTTTTCAGTTTATGATACTACCTGACATTTACGATATTATTATGCCTTTTTTTTATTATTATCATCATGCCTTTTTTCCAATGGTGGCATTTCTTCCATTCCACAAAGTACTTTGTTCAATAGTTTCCTCTTTTGATAACTGTTCATTTATCTAGCTACCAAAATATCAGTTTACAAACTCAATTTTAATACTTCTGAGAAGATATTAAAACAATGTGTTGAGAGTTGAAAAATACTTAGCAAACAATAGTGGAGATCAGTGCAAGGTTCAGGTATTCAAATATTCGTAAAATAAGTAACTTTTCTTCTGACACTTGCAGACTGTGCATATACAAAAGAAATCTCAGATCTCTGCAAAACCTTGAGATAGCACCTCATTTACAGCGACAACCCATTACACAGATATTAGGAGAACAACAGTTTTATTTTGACCTCAGCATTGAAATTCTAGATATAATAAAAAATTTGGTCTTCCTTCCTTACTAACACAACAGAGATAGCTGTCAGGCCAAGTCTTCGTATACTTTATCCATTCCATCCTTAAAGACAGCAACTTGAACGAATGACAAACCCTCTCCTACCTTTCTACATATTCACTTATAGTTCCTGGAATGCATTTCCCCAACTATTACATGGTTAAAAAGCAGAAGCATGGCCATTGTTCCACTAGAGAAATTTTGTAGAATAGTTCAATTATCTCAGAAGTTGAATAATTTTAGGGTCAACCAAAATATATATTCAATTTCCAGTGGTAATGTCAACGAACAGAAGTAAGTTGTTACAAAAGTTCTCACAAACAGCTGCTAACTTGCAATATAATTAAGCACCACATTAAAGTTACACAGATGAAAAATACATGTTCCTTTCCTTATCTGGATGACATAATAAATACTAATGAAAAAAAAAGTTCAATAATAAGCTTGAATTAATTATATGTTTATTGAGACACAGTGAAGTAAATGAGCATGGGAAGTTGGCAAAGAGCCAGATGAGTAATAAAGAGTTTTAAGACTGTCTGGAGACAGACTTGAGAATATTATAGTCATCAGGCAGCTGAAAACAGCCTCAGGCTAATTATAAGCATTTGCAATCGATTAAAGAGAGTATGATTCTTTTATGAATCTTTATTAAACTTGCATTAAAACTTTAAATGATTTGAAAATGTTATGGTTTCAAGCATATCTTTGTCAGTGGTCATCATTATTTATTTCTGGAAAATGTGTATGCAGTAAAGTGCCAATGGAATTACTTTATATGGTTTTTAAAGAAGATACTAGGAATCCAGGCCCATATGTACAGAGGGCATCATCTCAGAATATCACCCCTCTTACAACACAGGAGGCAGCCTCTCTGCAAGCAGCTCAGCCTTTTGAGTTCCAGGTAGAATCCCTTCTTTTCCAGGATCTTTAAAGAACAGTACTCCCATCCTATAGCATTACACTAAATTTATTTGAAAACAACCACCTTCCTGGGGCAGGGATGTGGAGAATGCTCTCTTCTGTCTTCATAGTTTCACAGACTGGAATCATAGTTTAGGCTGGAATCCTCAGTAACATGTCTGTCATTGCTCTCCTCTTTGAGATTGTATTTTATTGTCTTTCTCCAAAATCCTCCCTCAGATTGAGCTCGAGACATCTTTTTAGTGATGTGACCAGGTACCTCACACAGGTATGTTCATCCTTTCCTGGTGCACAAATAATCTGAAACCCCTGTGTATGCTGAGGAGCAACAGGGGAGACCTATGAGGAAGTTTCTACGAGACAGATGCCCTCTAAACTCTTTCCTACTGCTAACCTCCTCCTCTCCCTTTCAGTGAGGTCTTCAATTACTTCTTCAACCTCCATTTGCTATGGGAATGTCTCCTTCAGCCTCACAGAGCAAATCCTCTTCATAGCCTTAATGCTTGTTTTGTTTCTTTTCTTTACAGAAGTCAAAATTAAATTACCACCTAAGGGAATGGCAAATATCCATTGCCAAATATACATAGTATTAGTAGGAAGGTCAAAAAACTGTAAGCAAAGATATCTTAGTCCTGGAATCAGTAAACATGGCATAAATCGACAGTGATGGTTGCGTACCAAAGGCATGGCGGGTTGAAAAACACAAGGTGAGGCCAGAAATTTGGACAGAGAAGTGGGTTTCTTAACTTTTTTTTTTTTAAATGTAAAATACAGAAGGGTTTTAAAATATTACTGCCAGCACTACAAAAGAGAATAGGAAATAAGACAAAATTAATTCTCCAGAAATAACTTTATTCCCCCAACCTTTCTAGATAAAGTGCAGAATCTTTCTATCTGCTTTGGCACCAAGAAAACATTAAAAATAAATGTTTTCAAACAGCTAGACTTTCTCCCTTTCATCTTAGAAATGCAGAGATACCTACGCTGTAAATTGCACAAAATTCACAATTATGTTCTTGCAATGATTGACTGGTTTCTTCATAAAGAATTTACTACTACAGAAAAGTATCTATGTAGTCCTGGAAAATACAGTGAACTGTAAACTGCCTGAAGAGTAAGATACGAATTACAACAGCTTGCCCCTTGTTGATACACCACAGAGAGAAAAACCAACAATATGTTGGCATTCTACGTGAATTAGTCTGCTTATATAGCCTGGGCTCACACATTCAGATCTCAAATGACTATTTCATTTGTTTTCCTCTGCAACTGAATGCATAAGGGTCTTTTTCATGTTACTATTTGGGGACTGGTCATTGTCAGATGCCAGTCTGTGGGTGAGGCAGGATTTGCTGTTTCAAACTGCATTTTGTTTGCTTTGAACTTGAAACCATAAAGTAAAGATGTAATAACTTGGCAAAGCTTGCTCAAAATGTTTACAGATGTCAGTGGCTGTTTTTACAAATCTCAACTTTGCGATTTCCAAAGGTATAAGTTATACATTTATAGTGTCCAGTCTGAAAATGCCTTTGCTGAAAAGGGTGCTGATGGTCCTAAGGAAGAGTTCAGAGACTTAGTGGCAGAACTGTCCAGTCTCTGGATCGATTGGCCGAGGCCAACTGTATGAGATTCAACAAGGCCAAGTGCTGGGTCTTGCACTTTGGCCACAACAACCCCATGCAGCGCTACAGGCTTGGGGAAGAGTGGCTGGAAAGCTGCCTGGCGGAAAAGGACCTGGGGGTGTTGGTCGACAGCCGGCTGAACATGAGCCGGCAGTGTGCCCAGGTGGCCAAGAAGGCCAATGGCATCCTGGCCTGTATCAGAAACAGTGTGGCCAGCAGGAGCAGGGAAGTGATCGTGCCCCTGTACTCGGCACTGGTGAGGCCGCACCTCAAATACTGTGTTCAGTTTTGGGCCCCTCACTACAAGAAGGACGTCGAGGTGCTGGAGCATGTCCAGAGAAGGGCAACGAGGCTGGTGAGGGGTCTGGAGAGCAAGTCTTATGAGGAGCGGCTGAGGGAACAGAGGTTGTTTAGCCTGGAGAAAAGGAGGCT
>NW_008825271.1:1002101-1031284 GCF_000699105.1 Pygoscelis adeliae
AGTTAAACATTGGAACAGGCTGCCCCGGGAAGTGGTTGAGTCACCATCCCTGGAAGTATTTAAAATACGGGTAGACGAGGCGCTTAGGGACATGGTTTAGTGGGCATGGTGTTGTTGGGTTGACGGTTGGACTCTATGATCTTAAGAGCTCTCTTCCAACCTTAATGATTCTACGATTCTGTGATTCTACACCAGCTTGTAAGAAGGAGATGCACAGCTACCCTCTGCAGCACAGTGATTCTACGGTTTGAGCTGAGCAGTCAAGAATAAAAAGAGTAGGAGCCGATTTGGCTGCTTAAATGAAGTAAATTTGGCTTGTACATACTGTGCGGATAGTAATTTTAATAGCGGGTTGAGAAAGGCATCAATTTACTGCATAATTTTGCTGCATTTCATGCCGCCTACTCTTTAACTGTGCAAGAAGACTGTCCTTAATGGCATTTGAAGAAGCATAGAATTGTCCTTGAACACTTTTAATATCCTCATATGAAATTTTCTTAAACAAAATCAGATTTCATGTCCTGGGCAGGCCTTTATCTTGGTTTACCTCAAGGAACAAAACACACTGAATACAAGGGGACTGACTGCACTATTTTCTCTGGAGTTTGATCTAGATCATCCCAGCAGAGAGCAAGGATGGGGGAAAAGATGACTCATCTCATTCTGATCTTCACAAGTTCATCTGAGTTTATACACTAAAGGTAAAGATGCAATTGTAGTAAATGAAATACAAACAAACACCACCTAAGTCTGCTCAAGTTAAAATGTTCTTTTTTCTTATCTCCTCACTCATTAACTGTTACTGTGTGTTAGCTTCACATTTGTTACTGGCAAGGCTCTACCACTGACAAAAGACTACAACTTTACTAAAATCTTTCACTAGTTACTCAGCTTAACTAAGTCAACAGCAGCAAAATACTTTTTTTATTATCAAGGTGTCTTTTGTTTTGTTTTGTGTTAGAATAGTCAGCCTACCTACAATTTTAGTTGGAAAAAACCCATCAGTTAAAAACTTAGATGTCAATTATTTCAGAAATGCATTTCTACATCACTTCTTCAACACCCAGCTGGTTATGACTTAATGGAAGAATTGCTTCCTTCAGAGACTTTAACTTTCTTTGTTGGTAAAGAACCTTTAAGTAGACTTGAATCTTCTAGCATTTAGATAGAAGTGGTGTTAAAATGTTAAAACTGAATATACTTGTCTACTTGTATTCAAAGAAGAATTTGGGAGTTATAAAAAAGGATAACATTGGGGAAATAACTCTCGGCCCTGCAGAAAGACACATTTCCAATCACAAACAATTCCCTAACTCTCTGATAATGAAAACAAATCTATGATAGACTGCAAGATAAAAATCAAAAGCAATTCAACTCATAGGATTAAAAAACTATGATATTGATAAATTTACACATAAATGTTTGCAGCCTCTTTTAAAGGTGCAAGGGATCTGGTTTAGCACAGTGTTTACTTTGGATATAAGCCCAATTTCACTGTAGGAAAATTTGTTTTAAATATGAAAGCCACATTTTCTTTCACAGAGCAAAATTATTACTGGAAATAATTTCAGTAATACAACTGAAGTATTTTGTTATAAATCATTAAATTAAATCACTATACAAAATAATTTCTTACAAAGGAAAGTATTGGAATTCTGCTGGTTGCTGGAACCAGTCAGTCTAACAGTGTTTTCATGTTTTCTAACTTACAAAAAGATGGCAACAATGGGAAAAAAATAAAGGATTAACACATATCAGAATCTATATTCACATTACTTCTCAAGTGCCATTTACTGCTATGGAGACATCACTTAATGGTATGATACACACCTTGAGGACAAAAGATCACATACAAAAAAAAACCCACCGGGGCAAGAAATTGCTCTGTTTGCACAAGTGTCAGTTCTGCAGAGGACTATGCAGAACATTATCAATAATCTCTTCCTAATATGAATTTAATTCTAATGCAAGGGTTGATCTCCCACCTACTTTAATGTTTAATACTAAATATTACATTAAAATTTCTAATATTAACTGCTGCATGCAGTTAAACTGAGCAAAGCTTCCAACCAGAATTTGATTTTTGGTCTGTATGAGCTGAGAGAAGAAATAAATCTCATACTGTGGCAGATCCTCTCAGGCAAGCTGAGGAATGGGACCAGGATCTTCCAGAGGGAATTGCAACCACCCTTAGCTGCACTGACACTTTGACCAACAGGATGGCTTACCCTTGGACCTCCACCCCCATGTCTGCATGCCCAGTCTTGATTTCTTTCTAAAACAGGCACAGAAGCTAACGGTAATGTTCCCTTCCTCAAGCTCTTCTGGGGATCTTGGGCCAACTTGAGCCAACTCTCATTTATAAAACCCAAACTGATGCTGGGAATTTTTTTTTAAGTATTTCACATCTATAGACCCATTTAAATGAATGGCTTTCTCAAACATCACAGAAACACAGAATAATTAGAGTTGGATGGGACTTCAGGAGGTCACATAGTTCAACCTGCTGCTCAAAGCAGGGTGAATACTGAATTCAGACTTTTCCGCTCTATAATCCATTAACAACTGATTCCAGCTCCTCTTTGCACACCCTGAATTTCTCCACCCCTCCCTCTGTGCAAGCCCCTGTTCTGTCAATACAGAACCCGGGAAGAGTGGCACTGCTAACATACTGGAAATGCTTTGAGTATATCAATAAAATAGAAGGAAAAAGAAAAAGCAACTTAATTGGTTAAGATTTATAATAAGCAAGATTGCTCTCTAGGGGCTGTTAAGAAAATAATGTCATCACAGGTACGAGGAAAACTACTGCCATAGATCAAAAACTGGCTAAGAAAATTAAGAACAGGCAAAATACCTAATGTGTCAAGCCTAATGATTTCACCTGAAACTGGGTAGTGAGGAATTAGAGAGGCATTCCAGTATGAGCAAGAAGAGGGATTGGAGAGACAGAGAACAACTCTCACAGTAAGGAAAATAACAAGAGAGGCCTCAGGTTAGAGATAGTGATCTGAAACTTCTGCTCTCTTGTTCCTTACTAAAAGTGGAGGAGGAGATAGTCAATGAAATCAGCAACATAAAATTTTATAAAGAAACTGTAGGAAGCATAAAGAGAATATAGAAACTGCTTGCTGCCCTAGGATGGCTGTTGAAATCAAGGATTTAGCACAATTTAAAGAAACATTATACCTTTGCACAGATTATAGCCCTATTCAGAGTTGCAGGATAACTCAAAACTCAGGTTGCATTTAAAACCTTTCTATTCATGGTATTAGTCCCAAACTATGCACACACACAAACAAACAAAAAAGTCAACACAAAACCCAGAAAAACCCCCAAAACCACCCAAAATACCCAAATCACACAAGTGGTTAGAAAGATGACAGACTGCTCAGTATATACTAAATGAAGAAATTTTTTTTGCACCTTTTCCTGATGTACGTGATAGTGCTCACTGATCAGAGTCAGATTACCAATCTGTCTTGGCCAGTATGGCATTACCTGTAGACTACTAAAGTCAGAATGCCATAGAGACTGGTGGAAAGACTTAATATCTGCCACATGTCATGTCTGGGGATGATGTGTCACTGAATGAGCTACTGGTCTGAAACTTATTCCTTGCAGGCAGGCATCTGTGTTACATAAGTCATACCATAATGAGATTCTTACCCAGAAATCAAGGACAAAATGACATGGTGTCTGAACTGCATTCTCAAATTAAATAATGAAACTTGAATAATTTAAAACTAGTATTTATGAATATAATTATTAAAAGATATTAATTATAAAATTTGTTTGAGATTTTTAAACTCAAAAATACATGCAAAAGGTATCTTTTAGCTGGCAAGAGTATGGTCTTCATAGGTACACTGGTACTTAAATGCACAAACTCATAAAACATGAACAAAAGTACTCTTTGCTGCAAGCTTTTTGGATAGTTTTTTATGTGCGTGTTCCTTATCCTATGGCTGGTGCTTTTAGGTGCTGCTTTGTTATAAGTAGGAGCTCTCCTATTCATAATTTTCTATCTTTCTAATTTAAGAATTTATTATGTAGCCAGGGAACAAAAATCAATAACACCTGACCTGAATGAACCAGATATTATGCACAGCAAATCGCTGAAGTGAGCATTTTTCCTTAACTTGAAGGTTTAACTTTGAAAATAATTTTTAAAATGTTCATCCAAACCAGTCATGATTACTTATGAATAATGGATGCATCTGAAGAAAAGCGGTCTGGTTTCAGAGCAATTTTCCATAGCAAAAAGATCATAAAATTAGTTAGATAATGCATCTATACTACAGAAATCTGTCCAGCTCTCCCCTCAGCTGTAGAAAATATCTGTACTGAACTCAGCTGAGTCACCAAGCTGGATGGTGCAGTCTTGTGCTGCCGCCGCACTTGCTCTATCACACAACCACCATCAGTTCAGCACCTTTCAGGAACACTGAACGAACTCAAAAAAGGAGGAACATTGTCTTCTCAAGGCCCTCCTCCTCAAGTTCTTCACTCTACAGAAGTTCTCTCTACAAGTTTTACATTTGTGAATAGCAGCTCATTCTTGCCAAGGTCTCTGTCCTACATTCACCACTGCTTCAGCTCCTGGCCATCAAATATATGCCAACAAACAGGAGAGATTGACCATGCAAGAAACAATTCTACAGAATGTAAGATCATACACATTGCCTCTTTAATTGTCATCTTATATTTCTATAGTCCAAAAAACAAGAGAGC
The DNA here is from genome assembly GCF_000699105.1 of Pygoscelis adeliae. NCBI lineage: Eukaryota > Metazoa > Chordata > Aves > Sphenisciformes > Spheniscidae > Pygoscelis > Pygoscelis adeliae. The sequence goes on from NW_008825271.1 coordinate 1,006,836, forward strand.
TTGCTAAACACTTTTATGCTTCATAAACACTGGTAGAATAGAAAGCCAGATATGGTCTCCATTTATCAGCTAACTCTAGCAAAGAAATTATCAAATAAACCTGTAACCGTTGATGGATTTTAGAAATAGATTTCTCTGAGGTGTTGTGAAATGCTGGCAGAACCATAAATGTTCACAAGCAAAACATAATCTATTGGAAGACTATAAAGATGTAATGTGACTGCTTTCAACAGAACTATGGATTTGACAAAAATCACCCTGCTAAATAAATACTTACCATAGTCATTATCATAAAAAATAATGAATTTCTGCCAGGCATATTCCGTGACCACCCTCAAGATGACATCATTTAAGTAGACAGGGGGGCGGACGGAGAGCGTGTAGTCATCGTTGCGGTTGCTCCTTGTGAGCCCGCAGCCGCTCCTTGGCGTTCCTGCCGTTGAGCGCTGGATGAAGAGGTGAGGGATGTGCATGGCATCTGCCAGCGACTGCAGGGATCCTGCTGATGTGCAGCCGATGGAGCTGACAAGGGCCAGGATGCCTTGGTTCATCAGGTCACAAGCTGTAAGAAAACACAGTGATAGTCAAGATGAGAGCAGTTCAGAGCATAGGGCCTACTTTGCTGTTGAAACGCAAACACTGGGAATTGAAACACAACAGGTTCAACCAAGTGAAATATGGATAAAATTTTGCACATTGAGTAATTCAGACCTAAAATTCATTAAAATCACGAGGCTTCTCTATTCACTTTGAGCTGCCTTATGGTGAAAGCTGGAAGACTGCCCCATCCACCTTGCCCAGAAATGAATTATCCCTTGAAAATGAGACCCATCCCTGGGCTTTCTGAGGAACAGTAAGAACTGATTCCAGCTACCGAATTAACATGACCACCCAAGGAGATAAGCACTCTTCAAAGTCTAGCACAACAGCTCCATGAATAGGATCTTTGCATTATACAGAGAAAACCTGAAGGAATAACAGCTCAGGCTTGCTGTCAACTTTTGAAGACAACTGAATATAATTATGTACATTAACTTGTCCAAGCAAAAAATGTGTTGCTTTCAGGTTTTAAGAGATATATGCAATAATCTTATGTAACTTATTCTTTTTTTTTTTTAAAAAGGCTAGTCTTATAAATAGCAAAACATTTTCAAAATTCAGTGAACAGTTTACATACATTTACTCTCCTCACTTCCATAAGAAAGGCATGGAGTTGTTTATGCAAAAAATAACCCCTTGTAACTAATGGTCTTGTTAATGAGGGCTGAGTTAACAGCAGACAGTCTGAAGTACAATACCAATGACATCCACATTAATACCAAAGGTGTTTATCATGATTAATGTTAATGCAATCAATAAATATCAAAAGAATTAATAATGATTAGGTCTGTAATTTTGAAGGATTACCCTGTGAAATAAAGCAGAGTCAAGGGTTTATATTGGGTTTCTAACAGACTTGAAAGCCTGTGAAGAACACAGGCTTGTAGCATAATTCCCCAGAGCACACCCAAGGCTAAATTTTGAAATACTCGATTTGCTACTAGCAAAGCTACACGTGCAGTTAACCTGCATTTACACATGTAAATTAGGTAATGCGACGGTAAAGAGTAATATGTGTTTACATATACATATCTAATACTAAACTGTGCAATTACTTATTTTGCAGGAATATTCTGCACACACGACAGGTGCAGCCAAAACCAAGAAACCCACATGTGAGAATATATTCCCCCCAAAATAAGAAAACATATTTTAGCACCAGACCTGTTGTCTTGTATCATATGGCTCTTAATCACAGTGAGTAATGTTTTATTCGACAAACATTTATCGATCTCAACGGGAATAGTTACAGTGTCAGGAATGGAGTTTCGCATTCAGGCCCATGTGGAGTTTGACTTCATAAACAAAGGACAGCACCAGAGGTCATGAATGCAGAGAAGCACCTTCTCCTAAAGTGAGTGCATTATTCTCATTAAGATGCAGAGATCTGGTACATGCCGTGGTGGATTCCCAGGGTGTACTGATGCCGCTCAGGCTCCGTCTGATAGGAACACTTCTGAATTCCTTCATGAAGATTAATATGGGAGGGTGAGTGTTCTCACAGAGAGGTTTCAAAGTGTTTTGGCTTAGGATAAAGTGTTCCCTCTGTATATGCTCTGAATATATCTCAGTTTTTGGGCCAGCTTCTGGGCTTCAGGTTAAAGGTAATACATTTTCAATAACCACAAGTATCCTTTTTCAGAAAAGTACCAAATATCATTGGTAATTGGACAAAAAAATTATCAGTATCTCACGTTTCTAATATTCAGAACATTTCAAAACAATCTTATTAGCTATTCATCTTTTATGCTGCTGGTTTACATTCTTCATCATCACTTTCAACAAAGATGAAAGACTTGTCAAATTATCTTTTTAGGGAGATACTGAATCTTTTTCCTGATATGGTTCTCCTGCACCAAGTACTGCAATATCTAGGTTGCATATCCCAGTGAGAATGCTACTACTTGAGAAACAAACTATTTTTATTTATTTATTGATCTATCGATCAATAAATACCTGTAGCTATCTTTATTTCAATAGATATCCTTATAGCTAGATATCAATAGACAAATAAAATTGATGTTAGATTTTGCAAAAGCCTGCTTTTAATTCAATGAAAATTTAAGTCTACATGGTTCTGATGCCACCTGTTTGAGTAAAATATGTAGTGTGACCCTCCAGTCTCCCAAACATTACTTTTAAAAATATAGCAGAGTCGGACTGCATTACAAAAATTGCTTGAAAATGTCTCAATTTCCAGGCACACTTTCACACTGAGAATAACCAATGCACTCCCTGTAATACTATGAAGTGGGAAACATGCTTTTTGTGAAAATTGTTATTGAAACATGAAGAGAAAGAAAACAGCACAGAACATTTAGCTCCACAGGGCCAAATGCTAATACTGGCAAACAAACTGAATAAGGGATTAAAATCATCTCTTGACACTGCAAAAGATTTGTTACAATAGCCTCAGGACTGAAGTTGCCTGTGTGGCTCTTTCTTCCATGATACACTTACGAGAATTGTGTGTGCTGGATTGGGGCAATATGCACTTAATTATGCTTGCAAATGGACCTTATTCCTGTACACTTAGAGACTACTTAATACACAGAGAATTATCTGCTGGAGAAGGGGCTGTTATCTCAGAGGCAGCTTTTCTAGAAAATGAGTGCATGTGTTGCACAGTTCGCCTCTAAGTCAGTCTAACTGGATTATTTTTGAATAGAAATATAATTTCTACAATATATACACATACAAAGTAAAGTCTATACAATATGTCATAGAATCATAAAATCATTAAGGTTGGAAGAGACCCCCAAGATCATCAAGTCCAACCGTCAACCCAACAACACCATGCCCACTAAACCATGTCCCTAAGCGCCTCATCTACCCGTCTTTGAAATACCTCCGGGGATGGTGACTCAACCACTTCCCTGGGCAGCCTGTTCCAATGTTTAACCACTCTTTCAGTAAAGAAATTTTTCCTCATGTCCAATCTAAACCTCCCCTGGCGCAACTTGAGGCCATTTCCTCTCGTCCTTTCACCAGTTACTTGGGAGAAGAGACCGACACCCACCTCGCTACAACCTCCTGTCAGGTAGTTGTAGAGAGCAATGAGGTCTCCCCTCAGCCTTCTTTTCTCCAGGCTAAACAACCCCAGCTCCCTCAGCCGCTCCTCATAAGACTTGTTCTCCAGACCCCTCACCAGCCTCGTTGCCCTTCTCTGGACATGCTCCAACATCTCAACATCCTTCTTGTAGTGAGGGGCCCAAAACTGAACACAGTATTTGAGGTGCGGCCTCACCAGTGCCGAGTACAGGGGCACGATCACTTCCCTACTCCTGCTGGCCACACTATTTCTGATACAGGCCCGGATGCCATTGGCCTTCTTGGCTGCCTGGGCACACTGCCGGCTCATGTTCAGCCGGCTGTCGACCAACACCCCCAGGTCCTTTTCCGCCAGGCAGCTCTCCAGCCACTCTTCCCCAAGCCTGTAGCGCTGCATGGGGTTGTTGTGACCCAAGTGCAGGACCCGGCACTTGGCCTTGTTGAATCTCATACAGTTGGCCTCGGACCATCGATCCAGCCTGTCCAGGTCCCTCTGCAGAGCCTTCCTACCCTTGAGCAGATCAACACTGCCGCCCAACTTGGTGTCATCTGCAAACTTACTGAGGGTGTACTCGATCCCCTCGTCCAGATCATTGATAAAGATATTAAACCGAACTGGCCCCACTGCTGAGCCCTGGGGAACACCGCTCGTGACCGGCCGCCAACTGGATGTCAAACTATCGTGTATGATATTCACATATTCCTTAGCCAAGCAGAAATTCTGTTGGCTCCAGTGGAAGAGTTGACTGGTAAAAAGTGTAAGACTGAGGTCTACGTTTTCTTAGCCCCTTTTTTCCCCCTCACAAACAAAAGCTCTATTAAATCCTTTTCCTAGTGATCCAAATCTTTCAACCGTATCTTATCAATTGACTCAAAGCTCTAGTTCAAACATTTTTGAAATCCTGGTTGCATTCCTTCTTGAGCCTGAAACATCCAAGTGATATTTTGTCCCATGTGTGGTAAAAAAAAATACACACACATATATATATAAAAGGACTTAAATGCTGCTTTGCAGCATTGCAAACTCTGTTGCAATTTAATTTGCTATGACCTCCTTAGAGATTGTATTTCCAAGCTGGTATTTAGTCTACTGCCAATATGATCAAGGAATATTACTTTACCATTAACTAGAGAAAGAAAAATATTACTGTGTCTTTTAAGACCTCAGGACAGTAGAAATGTCGAATTAAAATGGACTTGTACACAGCTCCATTGCAAGTTTAACAAAGAAGGAACAGAAAATTAGTAATAGTGTTTATAAAATACTGTTTCATAGCATAAGTTATGTTTAAACATAAGTTGTCCAGACATTAATTTGCCCACATAACCACCAGATAGTGGATGCTATTAAGAACTGGATCTTCACCAGCTAAAGGAATAAAACTGATCACAGAATTTTACACATTGCGTAGAGAGAATATCAGGAATGTCTATAAAATAAGTTAAAATGTTTCTCCATCGCAGATACACAAAGAGACTATCTCATGTATAGCACACACTAGCATGCACCCAGTATTACATTTAACTCTTCAGCTTATCTTGTCTTTCTCAAAATGCAAAGTTTCCAACACTGGTGGGCCGATTGCCAGTAATAAAAAAGTGATCTTTTAGAGTAAAATCTCTTCTAAGTTAGTTTGGCATGACATCTAAAGAAAATAAAAAACCTAATTTTGTGTTCACTGTGCTATTTTTTAAAATAAAGAGCATAGCCAATGCAATTTGAAATAAATAGTTTACACCTAGGCTATCAGCTTGTATAAGCACTTCCAGCAAAGCAGAATTTAAATGGCTATTGTTACAAATGTGTCCTTAAAATGCGTTCTGTGTAAAATGGAAACAATGGTAGGTCCTTAAATAACTACTAGTGCTGTAATCTAGAAAAAAAAAAAAATTCTATAATTAAGAGCAAGTTTAAAAACAGATGCAGGAATAAATAGGAAGCACCAAAAAAAAAAGGAATACTAAGATTTAACTATTGCTCTGAATGTGAGCATTTTCTTACTTATTTCTCCCCTTTTCTTCTTAAATCATAACAAATCACCCTCATACACCACTAACTGATGAGCAAAAGTGAAAAAAATATTATAAGATCCTGGAGACTTCAGTAACAGCTTAATCTTGCTCCCATTTAAATTGCTGGTTAAACAAAGTCAGACCAACTCTTAACATTTTTTTGAAAATGCTAAATATTGTGCATAAAGAGTGTGTAGTATCCCTTTAAATAATCAGAGACATATTCTAGGATCCTTTTCATCTTCTATAATTTAGAAACTACCAGGCTCCTTCCAGAACAGTAGTGTTGTTTGACTGAGTACCTGTTGAGTGAACAGAAATTAGATCTAAACCCCGTTCCCAGAGTCCTGGTCCCATGGGCCTGACGTGGACACCCCAATGTCATTCCTCAGGACATCCTTTTCAAAGCTGGCATCATTTCAGTCTCACCGCTCCTGGATGTTTTCCACATATTACCCATGTAGTGTAGTGCCTTAAAGCTATTTAGCTGAATGTGAAGCTGGGGGGAAAAAAAACTCTCTTCACCAATATCTCTGTTTTGGGATGGAGAGTGAAGGGTTATAAACAGTATTTTCCTTATGTATCTGCTCTGTGTTTTGGAAGTGCTCCAAGGACTCTGAAACCAGGAGGGGTCCATACAACTGGGCCAAATAAGATTTCCCTTGATTCCTGTAGGAGGTGAGTGCAGCCTTTCCACAGAAACATTTTTTATCTTCTTACTCTGTTTTGGGGTCTGTACAATCCACCACCAGATGGATCACAGGTTACCTGGAAGGATACTCAGAATCCTTCCCCATTTCAACAAAATAGCCAGGAACCTACAATCCAGTCAGAGGTCAGGGAGAAAAATTTAGTCCATAAGAACCTCAGATTTTCCCCATACATTAGCCATGAAGAGAGTATTTACAGATTTATTAACACATTCTGGAAATTAATCATCCCTTCCATCACCCTATTTGTACTAATCCACGTCCAAATTAGGATAAGCAGCTGATTCAAGGGGCAAAATACAACATCAGGTGACTTGAGCACCTAATAAATGGATATTAGGCAATCAGAACTTCTATACAGCTTTGAAAATATAAGCTATTATTTCTTGATTTGCTCCTAAAATCCTTTCTCAGTTTCAGGATGCTGATGAAGACTGAGGGACTGTAGCATGAAAATTCCCTGTTGCAAAGGGTAAGGAATAAGGTTAAAGTCTGGATTTCTTCCACTGAGATGTTCTGTTACCTCCCCATCAAGTAGCCATGCTAACAACAATGCAATTTTTTTTGGTCTTTATCTGTCACCTTTAAGCAACAGTCCCAAAACATTCATGAATTCATTGCAGAAAGAAAATGTATTCACATGAAAAAAGCCATGAAAACTTACAGGAACTTTAAACAGGTAAACTACCGGTCCTTTTGTTTGGTGTTCATAATCCCAGATGCAAGAAGTAAGGATAAAATGTGATTATGAGACCCATGATCAAGTGAGTCTGGCCTCAAATTTTCAGTAAATCTTTTTAGTCACTTTTGGATAGCAATTCTGCTCTTGCAAATTATTTTTCCTTCATAACACAATGGTTCATCCCAGACTTAGAACTGAATTCGAGATGAGTGACAGCACATTTTTAATATATCCTGAAAACTATTCAGAAGGAAATAAGGGTAAGATGGGGGGGGCGGGAATATTGACTGGATTTTAAAGAATATTCTCCTCTGCAGTGCAGATAGCAGAGTCTATTCCTCTTCCTTTTCTTGATAAGGTTACAGAAAGCCACTTCATTTACATCTTCTCTGTAAACATTAGCCAATCTCCCCCTCCCTTCCACTACATTATACACAACTCGGACTGCTAACAGTATTTTAAATTCACTTGTAATTAACCTTTAAGGGATTTTAGTTTGTCCTGACTGTAAAACAAACTTGTGTTTGAGTCTTAACAGCTGTGCTTCCTAAGCCTTGGGATTTCTTTGTTTGGGAAAAATAATCCAAACTTCTGATATCTAAGAGTAAAAAAATATTACCAGAGCACACATTTGCATCTCTGTTGCACAAAACACCACAACCACTTGGACGTTTTCATTGAAAAGCGCTTTGTGAGAGTCTTTTCTAGGTCAGATTTCTTCCTGTATACAGGCTTTGCAAATTCTGGTAACGTTAAATCCATCACATTAAAATTTAATAATTCATCTGAGCCTTGAAAAAATAAACTACAAGTCTCACAAGTTTGGAGGGAGGCAAGAATTATACACAAAAGGTATTTTGACACCACCTCTCGCAGGATGCAATGGGAGAGCTTGAAAGAAGTGCAGTTTGCAAAGGCTACCAAATGGAAGGTTCCACAAGTTCTCTTTTTGGACTAAAGTCCAGATTTATTTTTTTTCCTGCAAGCCAACCTGCAGCTCTTCTGTTCACTTCTACAGAGGCACATAGAGGGCATGTATCTTGCCAGATTACCACACCAGGCAGAGAAACAGCAGTACAACTTCCTATATTTTTCAAATCTGGTTTCACCTGGTATTCAACAATTGCACCCAGGCTTTGTCTCCGAAGAGTGATGGCTCCTAGCCCTTCAAGAAGCCTGAGCTGCTTTGAAAAACATTAAAAAAACCTCCAACATTTTAAAGAAGTTACACAGCCACAAATCTTCAGCTGAAGAATGGCTTTAGCTGCCATCTCCTATAGCACGTGAACATGAGTATCGTCCCAAAAGTGCCACAGCTTTTCAGGGTGCTTATAGTTGAGAGGTAAAAAGAGGCTGCAGTGCTGACAGACCTGGAAAGAGGAGACTGTGCTAGCCAGTGCCGTTGTAGAAAGGTTCGATATGAGTGTTAATGGGTGACGAGGGGCATGGAAAGAAGGAGCTTAAATCAATTAAAACCAGGCAGTGACATTCATTGGAGAAAGGGCTAGAGATGCATCACAAAATTGACCTCTAGGATCCTGACATCCCAACAGGGATGTCTATCTGCAAAGTTAATGTAGCCCATTGGAAAGTAAGGAATGCAGGGAAATCTGGGCCTAGATTCCAAGAATGACTCCAAAATCCTCCCTTTTTTGTGCTGATCCCTCACTGACACAAGCCAAATCTCACCTACTGCCAGCATCCTTGCTTAAAGTGTTGCATGAGCAATTTCCATTCATCCATTCAGCAACATGAAAACTTTTCACTTCATGTGTAACCATCGGTAGATTACACTTGATTACCTATTTAATGATGAAGCATATATTACTTCAATCTACTGTGCAACTTGCTCCATCCCTTACTTTGTTCATGTTCACCCCTGCACTGTTGCTGAATCTTCTAATTTCCCTAACCAGCACTGATTGAGAAGTTATTAAGCAGCACATAGTGTCTGATACCCTTTTTAATAGCTAGCTTGCCTGCTGCAGAGCAGACAATTGCTGCATAGCAGCAATTATACGGAAACAAAAAGGCTGAGTCTTAAAGCAGCTTAATATAAAATTAAAGACAGTTTTATCAAAAGATAACATCCTGATAAAATCATAGGGATTTACTCTAGTTCTGTGTTCTCTGAAAGTCTGTGTAGAACTGTTGGGGAAAAAAGCATCGACAACAAAACCTGTTTAAACTTTAAGCATCAACAATACTCATTTTATGGACTTGCTCAAAACAAGCCAGGGCAACATTCTTGTTAAGAGAATAAAACACTGAACTTGATGCCATTTGACAAAAATTATACTTTCCTTGCTGCCTATTAGTCAGATTGTCAGGCAATTTTCCCATCCAGCCTTTCTATCTCGGTTCTAACTTTACCTTCCTATCTGCTTTTTCTTCCCCTGAGCATTGCAGAACATTGGCTTTCATCCTCCCATTGCCTGTTCTCCCTCTCTCCTTTGGATATGCTCCAGCCAGGCAAAGCAACTTGCTCTCCCTCTTCATGTTTTCTCCTCCACCTCTTCTTTTTTAAAAAATTTTTTCCCCACCTACTTCACCCCATCTCCTCCAGTGTCAAGAAACAACAAGATCTAGAGGACTTGGCACTGGACTGAGAATCTGAAGGCTCGTGTCCTGGTCCCACCTCTGCCATTACTTGGTTGCATGACTGATTTTTGATGAGTAATCTGATTTCTCTTATGCTTTGGTGATTATGATACTTTGACACCTTTGTAAAACACTTTTGCATGATCTAAATACAAAGGATTACATTTGTGTTTCCCCCAACCATTTTTTCCAAGATTAGAAGGCCCATTTCTTAGCATAATTCACATTGTCAGAAGTTCTTTTACATCCCCTCTCTTTTCTGAATGCTCACGTTTCATAGCTCCCCTTTCTTGCCCAAACTATTAGTATGGAGACAACAGGCTCTGCTGGAGAGATGCAGTGCAAAGCACAATACCACAGCGTAGTGCAGGGCAGACAAAAGAACACACAGCTGGTAGCATTAGTTTAATTGGAAGCCCTACAATGGAAAGAGCTGCCTGTGCTGCCCTGGATGAGCTTGGCATTCTCCCAAGTACAGATATTACTGAACAATACTGCTCAAAATAAGACCGTCCCCCAAGGGAAAAGAAATCTGTGAACAGCAGTCTGGGAGAGCTTTCTTTCCTACAGTGCAAACAGCAAACATTCAGGGAATGTTCTGCTAAGGGGACAGTAGAGCAACTTTTTTTTTTTTTTGGTGGTATTGTAGAGAGGGAAAAGTATTTTCATAAGCCAAAAAAACCCCCACACTTATTTCCTTAAAAAAAAAAAAGAAAGAAAGAAAGAAAAAAAAGAGGCAATTCTACTAGACAAGTGAATTGAACAGAGCAATCTGAAGAGCAAACAATACTGAGGCCAGATCTTGCATTTGCCATGAAAGAGGGAAACAGACTCCACATCAAGATAAAAGAGCTTTGTACGAGAATAAAAAGCAAGGAAGACAGTACATCAGTTGCAAAAAATACATGGGTGTGAAAAAACTGAGAAGTCTGTAGGAGTTCAGAACATCAGTTTCATTAGCAACTTAGCTACTCAAGAAAACCTTAGACAAGTCAAAACAACTATCACCATTATTATTTGCTAAGAATAGACATTGTGTTTATTTCGCTGACTGACACACAGAATAACAATCATGATAAGAATAAAAATATCAACTACCTTTTATAGAACACTTTTTTATTTGTAGCTCTGAAAATGCTTTGCAAAGAAGCTCAGCATCTTCATCTCTATTTCACAGAAGGAAAAAAAAAAAAAAAACACAGATGTGCCAAGGGGAATTACTTGCCCAAGGTCAGAAAGCAAAGCAAGGAAATTGTTTTCTATGCCAAGCTAAAACATGCACAAAGACTGAAAACAAAGTCTTTTGTTGCAGCTTTTCATTGTTTGTTTTGCGCATTAGTGTGCCATTGAAAGCGTTTTATGTTCTCAGCCCAATATAGCTAAGCTTTATGAAGAGGAAAGATTTGAAAGGCAAGGCGATGTGGCCTACAACAACAGGATTAAGTGACAAAGAGTTCCAGATGCACACCTACACCAGAGCAAGAGCACTGTTGATTATGAGGGATGGGTGGCATTTGCCACAATATTGAGACACAGGCATGTACGTAATGGGGAGTGAATGAGGTAAATAAAAGCAGAGCTGTAGGTGGGAGACAAAGTCTTGGCAGATAACACAAAATGACAGCAGATGTGGGGAATGTATTTTAAGTAGAAGTGTTCAATAAAGGAGTAATCACTTCAAAGGAAAATTACAGATACAGTGTTCAAGTGAAGGGAAATCATGAAGTATTGGGGTAAGGGGGAAAAAAAACACGCATGGAAAATTCAGCTCCTGGGAAATAAACACTCATGATCAGGCGTTTTGGAGAAAGGTATATACTTGTATCAGACTGGGTATCTGGCACCAGCAACAGAGGAATCCAGCATCTCGGTTCGTATTACTTAAAAACATCCTCAACATGGTTTCATATCTGACATGCAGCATGATTGGTCCTAACAACCTCAGATAAGCTATATATTCACTGACAACCACGTAAGACGGTGAAACCCAGAAAAACACATTTAAAAAGGGTTGAGGGTGCAATGCTTATATAATTCAGAAATGTTAAAACAGTACTAGCGGAAGGCATGGGGATGGCAAAAAAGAGAAACCATAGGTTTTTGCAAGGAACAACAATAAAGGAATATGAAGAGTAAAGAGATGTAATCACAGCTTTGAGATCACAGAGAAGGATGTTAAATGTTAGCTGGTAAGTGATGAGGCAGTGAGATTTGCAGTTGGGAAGTAAAAATCCATGTAGACATCAAGGAGGAGGATGCTGGTTGCTGCAATGTGCGAGAAATGGAAGAGAGCAGAAGATACAGCAAGGAGGCCAGTGACAGTAGTACTGTAACAGCCAAAGTGGTAGATAGCCAATGCATTGACAAATGTGTCAGTTAAAAGGGCACTGAGGAAAAATCAGCTTAGTCCATGCTATAGACAAAGCAGTAGCAGGGCTTGGCAGCAGCCTCAGCATGTGAAGAGAAGGAGAGAGAAGACAAAATGGGCCTAAGTCTGAGAGTCTATTTTTGCTCTCTTACTCCAGGAATAATAATGGTGCAGTGTTCCTTTGGTGCCACTTGCAACCTTTTACTGAGATTGCTTTGACTTTAATGGTTGCAAGGGATGCCAGGAAAAGAAGGTAACGCAGCTTTTCTTTTCCCTTAACTTTTTCCAGTGTCACAGAAAAAGAAATTTGCATAACTCCAAAATGGAAAATATACATTTTCACTGAGGAGCATTTTGGGTAACACTGAACACTCAACCTTAATTGGAAGCAGCAGTTGTTCTAAACCATGCACACCATGGTAAAACAGGATTGCTAGGAGATTTAAAACCTGTCTCTGACAATGAAGGGACAGGTGTCCAACAAAAGACATACCCGACCAACTATCAGAAATCAATTGACACAAATCCTATTTGGAATCAGAGGCAAAGCTTCCCTTTACCTGTAAGCAGCATTTTAGAACTGTATCTCTCCCTGACAAACACCAAACCACATGGGGAGGAAAACACAAGTGGTCTCAGCTTCCAAAACTGAACCAGAAGTGGTTTTCCACAGCCTGTATAGCACAGAGGCAGCAGTGCCATGTGCAGGAACACCATGTGGAGCGAAGCAGTTGAACTGCCGAGTCTGCTCGCTTGCTTTTCCCTCAAATGCAAGTTACAATTTTCTTCCTAGGTCTCTTAAAAACTTTAAATTGCTATTGGATCTAAGCACCAATGCTCACCACCTTACTTCAGATACCAGCAACTTTACTCCTTCATTGCAGTCTTCAATCCTGTGGGTGCAGCATTTCATGTAGTGACTTGAGATGATTTTCTCCAGCTCTTTCATGAAACGCACGGCCACAATAACTCCTTACAACACGAGTATTGGCTCCACTACAGGATTCCGCCTTCTTGGCACATTTACTCATTTTGCATTGGTATCACCTCATGAGTTTCAAGCGAGGTGGTCTGTCACTTTTGGATGTGAATGAGAGGGGAACCAGGCTTATTGTGTGTATCGAGAGCTCCTGGTTGTGGATTGCAAATAGTGTCATTCCTTTCAGCCTGCTTTTTCTACACAACATCACAGGGGAGGCACAAAGCTCAGTGATGTTTGCTTCAGATGTCAAATGCCTCTGGGGCATCACATCTGCGCGTTTAGCTCCAGTACTGAGTTCTGCGCCCATGTGGAATAAAGGGCCCACCATCATTTAGCTTGCATAGCTTGCAGGGATGCCCTGAAACTGGCACTAAACCAGAGTACTACATACCACTGTCTGATCTACAGTACTACAGATACCATGCCAAAGGAGAGCAAAAAGGCAAAAAAGAGAAAAGAACTGGCATAAACAGTATTCTTTTCATTGAGGCGTGTCCAACACTTTATGAAAGCAAGGAAGTATAGTTATTCCCATTTTACCACAATATCTTAAGTATATAACAGATTAAGCAGCACATCTGAAAAGCTGGAGTTACAAAACACAAGTCTGTTTTTCCTGCCCAGTACTTAAGTAAGCAGTAAAAGGCTGGTCCATTTATATGTAAGGGCCACTCTAAATACCCAAGTCTGCTGCTTGAATCCTGCATGCACAATAGAAAAAGTGCTGACGTTTCAAAAATATTTCTTTAGGACTGAATAAAGCACAATTTTCTTAGTAACATGAGCACTGCCAAGGGCATTGTAGTAATGCCTACATGGTCCTTCTGCCATTGGGCTGGTCTGATCAAAGAACAGACACTGCCTACCTTTCCCACTGCATCTCATTAGTGTGCTGCAAGAGGCGTTCCACAGAAAAAAGGAAGACGGTCAGTTTTCAGAAGTTTAATTACAGCTAACTAGCTGCCAAGAGTAAATAATTTCAAAATGCATTGTAACACATGAGTTTGCATAATTCTAGTACATTATTCCGTTGTCTGTAAGTCCGTTTCTGCAGAACTTGTATAAAACAGGAGGCTTAAGCTTAGCAAATAGCCCTGATCTCATTTCACCAGTTTTGAAAGGTGTGAAGTTTTCTGACTTTTCCAAGAGTTATGCCTGATCTTTGCCTATGAATTAGTGAGGAGAGAGCCAAGTACACTTTGCCATTTCTCAAGTTCCATACAATCAATTATTTTCCTTTGTTAGCAGGGGAATTTCAGCCTGCTATATACTAAGGTACTGTTAGTTAGCCTGCATTTTTCTCTCATTCTCTCCCCCTTGCTGCTTTTGATACCAGCTTATTTTTAATAGGAATGCGGTCCATACACCAGAATTTTTTTTAGGAATTAGATGCAAGCATGTTCTTATTTAGCAGCACACACACCCCCGCCCAAATATGTACATATACACAGAAAATATCACATTACTATCTCCAACTTCTCCTTGTGCACAGCAATATTCTGGGACAAGCTGCATGGACCGAATGCAAAACCAAGAGAAAAAGACAGGCTTCAACTTTAAGAACATAGTCTCCATCATTTATGAAAGCTGCCTGCATTTATAAGCCTTTAAGTCATCCAACCACAGAAAAAAGTCTAAGGTCAGTGCTTTGTAAAGCTTCGATTAACACAGGTGCATATTTAGTATTAGTGCAAGCGATGACCCAAAATCCAGTGATTTTGTCCCCACAAAAGAAAATGAAAGCCTTTTCTAGCCTGAAATTGACATTTGAATTAATGCAGCTTTCATTCCTTGCTATTTTGTATGAAGGCAGATGAGCAATGTCAAATACCACAGAATAAGATGATTTGCACAGAAGTTTGAAACACATATAAGGACTGTCAAATTACCACACTTTCCAAAGTAAGAAATAAAAGGGGAGACACAAAGCAGGGAGGAAAAAAAAAAAAAAAAAGAATCCTCTTATTCTCAGTATCACTGCCATTTCTAGAGCCAAAACCAAACACTGTTAAAATCCACGGATGTTAAATAAAGAATGGCAAAGAGTAAGCCTAGTATCCTCATGCATCGCCAAGATTTGCAAACAACAGAAACTGGTAGAGTATTTAAAACAGAAAAAAACCACCCCAAAGGAAAAAACCACCCAGCTCTGTTCTCAGTCTTTGTCTATTTGAAAAATAAGGACACAGCCCTTGAAACGCAGTAAAAAATTCTGCTTAAAGTTATTTTCCCACTAATTTCACATCCTCAACAGTTTCTTCCAGTAAGAAACGCTTTTTTTCTATCACCTCATATTTTTTTTTGACTGCTTGGTGCCAATTGGCAGTTAAGGCATCCCAAGATTCTGTGGTTTTGGTGGCAGTCTAAAATTGTGATTACAACTACATTAAATGCCTTGGGAATGCCTCCCAGGTCTGGCATCACCAACATGGCCTTATCCCAACTCCATCTTGGGTGGCCTTGTTTCCCAAGACTTCCTTTCTCTTCAAAGGAGATGCAGGCATAGAGCCGTGAAGAGATCTGTATGAAGTGCTTCAGCCTCGTGCCTACCCTCTGCAGTGGAACAAACTGTAGCCACAGTTTCACCGTGGAACATGTGTGCTAATCTCACTTTTTATGCTTGCCACAAAGACAATCGGCTATATAGATATTCCTCTATCTACACCGTGATTTGCAGTAAAGTCCTCTACATGAACTTCCACAGAGGAGCCTGGGAGCTCAGTTCCTGTGTATTTCCATGTACAGATTCTCGGGGAGGCCTCCAAGTCTACCACCAAAAGCCAGGTTTGCAGATTTCGCTGGAGAACAACAATGAAAGGTACCATAAAAGCTCTTATGAAGTGGTAGGAAGTTTCAGAGGACTGCAGACCTCAAGCCATCCTCATACTTCACCTTTTCTAGGATCTCATTCAGCTGTTTCTCAAGAACAACAAATGTGCTGTTCAGGCCATGGCTAGTTCTGAGATACAATCCCCAATCAACCATATCCTACTGCCTTTTAATCATGCGTATACTGAGATGTCACTGTATTGCATGTTTCTATCAGCTAAAGGACAGCTTTCTTCACATGCAAAGTTTTTTATACCTGGGAGTATAACAGGAATAGAAACTCCTTCTGGCTGCAGAATATGTAAACTGTGTACTGCCTTCAGTTATTGTCTTTTTGCTGTTAATAGGAGCTAGCACAGGCTCAGGGATTCACAGTAGCACATCCTGCTGCAGAGCTAGGGACTACTGTTATTTGTAAAGTGTTTTTTCCTTTCACGAAGGAAGACCGTAGCACATAATACTGTTTCAGTGGACTGATACCATTGTTTTATTTTTAGAATTAACAGTACTGTTGTTATGAAAAATAGATTAGACAAAACAATACACTTTATAGGGAATGCTGCTCACATGAAGAATGATAAAATTAGTAGGGCAACTGTTTTAAAATACAGGCTACGACTATTTCCCTGCAGCTGAAATAAAGAGGATTAGCAATTCTGCGAATCAGAAACCTGACCACTTCAAGTGAGGGGATTTTTAAATAACACATCCTTACGATGTTAAGTAAGCCTGGACAAACTAGACCAGGGAAACCTTTACATAGAGACAGACAGCCTGACACTGGGGAGGCAGACATCCGTGAAGAGGAGGAGGAACTGTTGGCTGGCAAAGATCGCTTTTTGTCCAACTTTGCCATTAGTTACAGGCAGCCATGCTTCTTTCCACATTCATTTAAAACATCAGCAAAGGAGAACTCCATTTTTCTAGATTTTTACTGTTTTCACCCCATAGCTTCCATCTACAATACCATTTGGTTTTCCAAGCTGGTGTGAACAGGAAGGGGCACTGCCAGATATACTATAAATTTAAACAAATTGAACTAAGCTAGCACATGCCTAAATTACAGGGGAAAAAAAATTCCAACCAGTCCAATGCAGGCACACTGTAGTAGTCTGTTTAATTCTTATGCCACACATTTACTCTGTAATATAATATTAAAAGGAGGACTATTAGAGTTCTTACCAATGGCGTTATGAATTTTACCAATTCAGGTCAATCCGTACGGCTGTATTTAAAGCTATATGACAGAAAGTGGAATTGAAAGTAAAGCCTTGACTTCATTTTTTTTGGAAAATCTATCACTACCAGTAGAGTTGTTCCAGGCAGGATGGGTAAAACCCCCTGCACTGACAGGCTGCTGCAGGATTTTAACTATCATGTTACAGACACAGTGTTTTACAAGACTTAAGTCAGGACCTCTTCATAACTCTTACCAGCAGTTGCCTCTGCAAGCAAAAGGCACCAGTTTTTCATCCAGAAGGCTGCTGATGCCTTCAAATTCCAGAATTAAATTGGTTCACCTGAATCTGGGCTCATAAACCCTTCTCTTTACCCACTTGCTCTGCCACAGTGCTAAATTACGTTTCCTTTATGTCATGCAGCCCTTACAACCCAAATGCAGATATTTGTTGAGGACCTGCAGTACTGGGAGAATTTTTTCATTAATTACAGGCTTGCTGGAAAACACAATTTTTGTTGCCCTGCTTACTTGGGACAGACTTACAACTTGGTAAGTAATGCCTACACTTGTAATCAACACATAAACGATTAAACCAATCATTCAGGATGTGGAGGATTTAGACCCCATTTTCTTCTTTGCTTAACACCACCACCTCATGTGCCCCAGTCCAAGGGAGCCTGTTACTACCTGGACAGGAATATACTGGGTGGTGAAGCCCCAGACTGCCTCTCCGACCATTTCACTTGGCATAAGCTGCCAAATATGTAATGGAACAAGGACTAACCCAGGAGCCCAGCAGCCTGCTATTCTCCCATCGGACACTCTGTCCTTATAGTACAGTGATTATGAGAGATACAAGTTGAAATCCTTTGTGGCAGAAAAGAATTTGTGCTTCCTATATCCTGACTGTGTGCACAAATCACTCAGTTACCATGTAAAAGAAGAAAAATCTCCTCCGTTAGGAATTCTGTGAATCTAGATTCTCACCTCCCTTGCTGCTTCTTACTAAAACTTCAGACAAACCACGTTGCTTCGGGTAAAGCAGATACTTCTCGTCTACTGGAATAAAGTTTTTTTTCTTATTTCATTCTTTTAATCTCTTCTTGTCAGCAGCCAAACCAGGAAGTCTAATTGCACACAGGCATGAAATCCCACATCAGACTGCTGAAAAGGTATATGGAACACATATCCAGCATCTTAAAGGAAAGGAATTACAATTGTCTCATTCCTCTTAAGGACAAATGATATGGCACTCAAGTGAGATAGGGTAAATGCACATTGTTGCCATTGTAATTCATGTATTTAATCTTACCTGTTGTGACCTGTGAGAACAGTAAGGTAACATCCCTTTTACTGCAGATGGTCACAGAGCATTTGACAAATCATAAATTTGCACTCTGTCCTAGTACCCAATAACACGCTCTCTATGCCAGTGTCTCATAATCTTCTTTTTAAATGTAAATGAGATGTCCCTCTGAAATCCATGCACAAAAAAAACCTGATATAGAATCTTCAAATCCAGCAATATAAAGAATCCTGTGGTGATGCTTTACACAGATTTTGAAAGACAAATGTGTATTATTTAATTTAATTTAGGGTAGATGACATTATGAAATCAAAATAAGTACACAACAGGATTTGATGATTAACCATTATTTTGCCATTTTTTAGATTGCCAAAGAAAGTAATACTTACGAGGAATTGTGTAAGAGGGCTCACTACTTTGTGTTATTCAAATTTAAAAACACCACCACCACCACCACAAAACCCCCCAAAAAACCCAACCCAACTAAAAACCTGCCAGGCAAACAGGAAATGCAAACAAGACAGTAAAATGTCTGAACATAAAAAAAGAAACTAAAACCATACAATGCTTCAAGGATTATATCTTAAAATCAAACCCTTCAAACCTTTTGCTCCCGTCCCAAATATTCTCTTACAGAAACTAGGGACACTTCTCACCATACTAAAACCAAAAATATAAAAATGAAAAGCCTCATTTTAGGCACTCACAGGAATCCACACTGTACTTCCTCTATCTCTGCTTTGCTTTTATTCTTTCCTGAACTGAAATCTCTTGGCTGTACTAGTTTACGGGACAGATATGCTGTTAAGCAGGGACTACAAATGAGCACACACAGCTTTATTCATGAGACAGTGATAACAGATATTGAACTTTGAGTTACATAGGAGACAATTTACCTCACACAGATATTTTGAGATTTCGGTAATCTCCATTGCTTTGCATCTGAACAAAATCAATACATCTAAAAGCTTTGCTATCAAGAACATTAAAAACACAAAAATGACAATGACCAACCTTCAAACCTTGGCTATATTTAGTGAAAGAGTGCAGGTGAAAAAGAGAAAAGTTAAAAGGATCGGTGAGTATTTATTTTTATAGATTGAAACTGCTGCAACAGGAAAGACTGAACCAGGGTCATCCCACAATAAGCTAGAAATAATGTTCATGGCACTCATCTGGGATAAGGGGGAAACCAAAAGTTCCAGATGCTGATCCAAAAATCACTGAAAACAGAAATAGGAAGGCAAATCTTCTACATCCTGTCACCACGTTAACCTGTCTAGTTGCTTTGGGGAAAACAAAAAAATCCATTGTGGACCTGCATAAATATTTCCAAGTAAGTTCTGCTGGAGCACGCACAATAGCTCCATTGTTACATATAATGGAAAAAAGTGTCAGTGTAATTCCCAGTAGCAATAATTAATTTGTTCTGAGTGGAAAAACTGGGTCAAATTCAAAGCTAGTATAAGCAAATGGAACACCATGCTGTTATGGAACTGTTAAAAAAGAAATCACTATGCTTTCATTTACCCTCTATCTCTTTGGTACCATTTTTCTTAGGGGAAGCTGCCTTATCCCATAACACTTACTAGAAAAATAAGAGAACTACTAAACCTACTTGATAGCTCTGTATCAATTGGGATGTACTCTTCAGTACTCTGAGGTTAAGAAAAGCACTGTGTAACATCAGGAGAATCATATTAGATTGCTGGAGGTAACACCGCTTCTAATCCTAACAGAGAGGCTTCATCACTCCTGGTTATCCCTCAGGAAGTAGGGGATAGCAACATCAAGGATGCTTTCCTCCTTACTTACTACACACAGGCCATTTCAGGTTGCTGAGTCGTTGGATGGGATCTAAGCCATCAGATCATCCTTAAAACATGACATTTAATTAAAACTTTTTTGTCCCCTTACTTCTTTGTCATCCTTCTTTCATCAAATGCAAGCCTGGACATCGAACCTCAGGATGGCATCTTTGCTGCTGCCAAAACTAACTCTGATACAAGGGATATTTATGTTTCTAAGTGGCTTGGGCATGTCCCTAGCCTGAATGTACTTATAAAAAAAGCTTACAGAAAGAAGCAGCGAATTAGTCTTGATTTTTTTGTAATGATTCCTTAAATGATTGCAAGGTATTGCCACATCTTACTGCTACACAGCATCTCTCTCAAGGACTTGTAAAAATAACGCTGTTAGAGACACATCTAAACAGCTTCAGCAGGTTGAGAGAAACATAGATAAGAAAAAAGTGGAGCAGGGAAGAAAATGTTTATTTTTTTTCCACTCCCTTTGGCATTTGTAGAGAGGCTTTGGAGGAATCAATATTCTCTGATTTATAAGAAAAGCAAGCAGGGGGCTCCAAATTTCATGGCCTTTACAGAAGCAGACTTCCCGTTAGCTCCACCAAGGAAATGTCAGATCACAATGACAGCCCACATCAGCAGCTACCCGAGAGCCATCACATTGACTAAATAGCCTGGAAATGGGGAACTGTGCGAGTCATCAGCTGGAAAGTGCTAAGAAGCTGTCAAAAAAAACCCCAAAACCCAAAACACATACACAAGATACAGTGTTGTTTTTTAGCCAGAAGTGAACATAGAAATAGGTCTTCTAGGTATAAATCATTTTTGGTGCTACAGAGAAGTGATGTGCAAAGGTGATCTCACTAGATAACAGCCCCCTGCAGAGCAAACGGGGACAGTAACTACTCTTGCTAGCTCACTCACCATGGGGTGATTGGCCATGATGTGCCAAGTCCAACTTCAGGACCAAAATCTTCTCTGTGGGAAATAGTGACTGATGTTTGACCACAAGCGCTATTGTAGCATTATCATAGAGAACTCAAACAGCAGAGATATCGCATCCCCAGAAAGCTGCACTGATTTTTAGCTTATTTAGAAGAAAGAGGGCAAAAAAGAAACTGAGGAAAAAAAAAATCATGTAAATGCATATTAGTTACGAGTGCTCTACTGGCTCATATGGGCAAAGACCGCAAAAATAGAAACTTGTGAGAATGGTTATTGGCCTGAACACAGGCCAATCAATCCATTATAATTTAAGTGCAAGCTGCTCTGACAGAGGCATTAGTTCCCTACTATATCGCATTTGCCAGTTTCAGGGGAGGAGGAGGAGAAGAAAAAAAAAAAAAAAAAAAAAAGATGTTGGAACTAGAGACCTCTAGGACTGGGGCTCGCCAATGACTCGCAGATGTCAGAGAGAACCTTGTTCACCAGATGCAATGATTTATCAAAATGTCCCATATTTTCAGCACATGAGAAATGTTCACTTTTCAGAATAAGTGATTTCCTAGGAGTAGGGACATCTAGAATGGAAGAAATTAAATTAAAAAAACTGTTCCCAAGCCAACATGTACTAACTCTCATCAGAATGCAGTTTTCAAACAGCACACCACACCCACCATGATGTGAAATATGTAATAAACTGCTTGCCAGAATGACAGACAAACATTTTTCTTTTAAAAACAGAATTTGGGGATGGGTGGTGGTGGTGTTTGAGAGGAATATAATCAAGTAAACATATGTATTATTCAAAAACTCACTAAAATCAAAGTACAGAAAGAAACATCCACGTGCCCAGAAGAAGATGGCAGTATATCCTGCATTCATTAACAGCCAGCTTATGGCTTGCCAACTACCTGAACTTTTTCCAAATGCTTTAGCTAGCTCAAATTTGACTGCAGTCCATTTTGGCCGCAAATTTAAAAATATGGCCTTCCGTTCATGTATATTGCAATCATTTTGCGAGTGCTAAAGCTAGACGTTACAATTACAACATGCATTACTCAAGCATTTACGTGCTTTATTTGGTTATTTTTATCACATTCATGCATGCAAGCATACATCTCAAATCATTCAGACCACATTGAATTCAATTCATTTAAAGCATAGAAAACCTCTGTGTTCGCTTCAGAAATTAATACATCTAAAAGATTCCTTATTCAGGAATGGGAAACATTTCTTCAAATGCCTTATTTTTAAGGCAACCTGTGTTTATTCTTTAGCTTAACTAGCAGTCACATTAGTTTAGTACATGAAAGTTATTTTCTACAATCAAAACACTTCACAGACAGTACCAATCTAGGGTCATTTTCCTCTACAACTTTGATTTAGAAGGGAAATACAGGGAAAAACTCAGATTATTTTCATGACATTATTTCATACTCCATGGAAACTTGTACAGATGAGCTTGTTTTCTTGGCATAGCAGTTTCCCAGTATACTTCCTAGACTGAAAAAATGACAGTATACTAAAAAGATAGCACCAGAAGGATATTTGTTGGCTTTTTAGCAGCTGAGAACTTCTCCTTACTAAAATTTTCTTGTTACATTGATGAAAGTTATATTGCCAGGATCTACCACTCTGCATGATTGTCGTGGTTTAACCTCAGTCGGCAACTGAGCACCACACAGCTGCTCGCTCACTCCCCCCCACCCGGTGGGATGGGGGAGAGAACTGGAAGAGCACAAGTGAGAAAAACTCGTGGGTTGAGATAAACACAGTTTAATAATTGAAATAAAATGATTATAATAATATGATGATAATAATAATAATAATAATAATACACAAAGCAAGTGATGCACAGTACAATTGCTCACCACCCGCCGACCGATGCCCAGCCAGTCCCCGAGCAGCGGCCCCCCCGGCCAGCTTCCCCCAGTTTATGTACTGAGCATGACGTCACATGGTATGGAATGTCCCTTTGGCCAGTTTGGCTGTGCCCCCTCCCAGCTTCTTGGGCACCTCCAGCCTTCTCAGTCGGTAGAGCATGGGAAACTAAAAAGTCCTTGGCCAGTGTAAGTATTATGTAGCAACAGCTAAAACATCGGTGCGTTATCAACTTTGTTCTCATCCTAAATCCAAAGCACAGCACTGTACCAGCTACCAGGAAGGAAATTAACTCTATCCCTGCCGAAACCAGGACAATGATTTATGTGGCATACGGGGGAGGAACTGTATATAAAAATACATACCGAGTCCCAATATTTAATTTAGCAACTACAATGCAGAAAATACAGTCCTGGACACTTGCTTGCTTGTCAATACCCTCTGATGAACATGAAGAAATAACACCATCATTATAAATGCAAAACACTGTGTTTTCAGGGTGGCCTGGTATAATTCTGCAACAGCATGCTATCTCCATCAGCAATAACAATACTGCATATTGCATGTCCGTGTGTGTGTGTGGGTACACACATGCAGTTACCTCCCCCATCTTTTGTCAAACCTGTGACTCCTGAGGAATTATTTGCTACTTCTTTAAAAACAATGTTGTACTGGAACAGTTTTCAAATAATGTAACTGTTTTGGCATACTCTTTAAAAAAACAAAACAAAACAAAACCAACAACAGATAAAATTACATTTGCTAACGGGTGCACGTCACAAGGTGCTGGCAGCGGGTGGCTGCAGGGCGGCCTCCGTGAGGAGAGGCCGGGGCTGCCCCAGGCCAGACACAGCCGGTTCCAACCGACCCACCGCAGGGCAGGGCTGAGGCCCTCAGCCAAGATGGTGGTGCCTCGGGGAAAGTGTGTTTAAGAAAGGGTAGAAAACACGGGAGAGAGGAGGAGGGAACATGGAGAGGGGACGGGGGCCATGAAAATAGCAGAGAAGACGAAAGTTGGAGCAGAGGGAGGAAGAGAAGGTGCTCCATGGCAAAGCAGACATTCCTAAGGGACTGTGGCCCATGCATCCACACAAGATGAACATCTGCCACCTGAAGGGATCGGACTGGGGAGACAATGGTCAGTGCTCTGGGTATATTTGTAGCTGCTTCCTTGTAGCATCAGATTTACCACAGCACATAGCAGTAAACATCCATTTTCATCACATATATTGTTACAAATCTCACTTAAACATGATTCTGACATTTTCTAATAGAAATGCTCAGCTCTTCACAGATCTCTTTCACATCAGTAACGCGTTTCAGCAGTGACAAATTATACCCTCTGCGTTTTTTTTCTCACTCATCTTCTCAATACCTATTTTCTTCAGTATTCCCTGCTGAGTACCCTTTAAAAGTTTGAATCATCTTTTGACATAATAGACAGGCTAGTGGTTCAATAAAAAAAAAATATTAAAACTTGCAGGATCAAAACACCAAAT
>NW_008825271.1:1031327-1038761 GCF_000699105.1 Pygoscelis adeliae
TGCCAAGTCAAGTTACCTTAGCTGAAAAGCTCAGATAGTTAGTTTGTTGTTGAAGACAGAGGCTGATTCAAACCTTAAACAATTTTTAAAAGAAAGTATTTCTAGAGGTGAACTTTAGAACTGTCTGTTAAAAGACGTAAATATCTCCCAATAGAAAGCTATATATTTTGTTTTGCTCAGTCCTTATATGTACCTCTTTTCAGGTATGAGGATTTAATATTAGGAACCCGTTTTTCATATTTATACACCTCTCATTCTAACAACTAATATCGAAATGCATCAGTTTTAATTTTGAAACATGACAGCAATTTCAAAGTTTCCAAAAATTCTGTAGAACTAATTTTGTGTGTATTTACCTAGAGGTTAGATACTTACATATGTTTATTTCTGTTAGCCTGTGTCTCCTTTGCCATACATCATTCCAAAGAATATTTCCACCAGCTGGCAAATAAGCTTAAAAATTTGCTGCAATGTACCACACATGACGAATACCTCTTAACCATGATCACTTAACCAAACAGCCACAAATCTCTTCACCCAGATGAAAGCTGCTATCTAAAACCAGCTCCTCCTTTCAACAGATAGTGCTTACCAAATACAGAGTAGACTAGAAAAACAGACAAGACTGTAAACAGTATCCATGGTCAAATTCCTCTCAACTTGGGGCAAAAATATGGGTGCCCCAATTTCACTTCTTCTGTGTGAATACTTGCAGGCTGCCTCACTGCCTGAGCACCTAACTCTCCGTATGTATTTGATTCAGAAAGAGAAATGTCCTACTTCCCTGGTGTCCACCTTCGGTTCGGTCCAGGGCATACATAGCCACAACAATAACTGCAATCTGGAAAGTATTTGGCTAGAGAGAGACTTGATAGACAAAAGCAGACAGAAACAGAAATCGGACGATAAAGCCGTTTAGAGTCAGGTTTCTGTATTTGGACATGACAAATCCCATAGCAGTTCAGTAATAATAAATGTATTAACTAGCTGTATTATTATATACTATTGCAATGTTTTACAATTGTTTAACTTGGTGTTATTAATGATATCATACAAACATATCAATTGTCATGAAAAATGCAGTTTTTCCTGACTGGGCTGCAACACTTGGAAGAAGATGAAGATCCACAGAGAAAACTTAGTTCTACCGAAGGCAATGGCTAAACTCTCCTCCTTTGTAAATCCTATTCCTATCAACAACCCCCCTTTTCTTGGAAAGCAAGGGACTGTTTGTGTACTGTCAGGCTCTTATAAAGTTTTATTTTATTAGAAGAAATGTAAAAAAGTTCACAATCACCTACTCCAAAGTATATCTGAAATGCCAAATTCTGCTTTTTGTTTCAATGACATCAGAAATTTGACTGAGTTGCACATCAATTATTAAGGGTAGAAGAGGAGACTTTTGGAAACTGCCATTGCTTCTGAATTTCAGTGGTAGCCTCTCCCTCTCTGCATGGGGGTAATAAATGCATATGTAATATACACACATATAAAGATGTAGTATACACTCGACATGTTTATTATATAGAAGTCTCTGATGATTGATAAAAATAACGCAAGACAATAAAAGAGACTAAAAAGCCAGGGTGACACGCATTACCAGAGCAGCCTTATGAAAAGTAGAGTCAGGTCTGAAAAACCCAAGATGTTTTAACATAATGTAAATCCTTCACTTAAATACAGTTTTAGAGTGAATTTTTTATACTGAAGCACAGTAGCTCTCCCTATAATGAAGAAATCCTACTTTTTACATGGTATAAAGCTATGAAATATGAGAAGTTCATAGTGATGCTAGCAATCCTTCCAATACCTCTGGAAACAGCAATTCACCCATTGAATAAAAAATTCCAAAATTTTACCATCGTTTTCCATCTCTGTTTCTTTCCCTCCCCCTCCTTCTACTTTTTTTAATTAAAGCTTCTGAGGAGCACTGATTGAAAGGTCTTTCATCCTCTTATTGCTTTTTTAATTCTTTACCTCAGTCCTTTTATACTCCTCCTTAATCATGAATGCAAATAAAATTCAAAGTGTAATCAGCAGCTGCCTAAGGAGAGCACTGAGCTCCGTTGCCATGGGAACAGTCAAGTCAGTCCTTGACCACAGGAAGAATCACACTTACCTTTTTGCCTTATTCCCTTCACCATCCCTCACTCCCTTTGGTTTCAAACCACACATGCTTCCCTGGAACATGCAATATCTCACAACAAATATTTGCCACCGATCTAACGACAAATGATCACTAACACGAAGGTCTTTTACATACACAATTGACCACCAGCAGCACTGGTTTATGTGCTGGTCCTCCACATTGAGCATCATCCTAGGGCTCGTGGGTACGGGGTAAGGGTCCTGCTTGCCCAGAGATAACCACTCACCCAAGACTCTGTATCTCTACAAACAGCACTTCCTCAATCGGAAGCGCTACATCTTTTTCACTTCAACATCTAGAGAAATTACATTATTGCCTTCCTATTAAATGTCTCTAGAAAGGTCTAATTGACCTTTTAAAACAAACTTAAAGGTCCCAAGACAGAGGAATTTTCAGATATGAATAGGAAAATTCACATGAACTCATGACTCCTTTTCTATTCTATCTGAGTTTATTTGTCAAAGTATATCATCAATTACATCAACAATGCCCATCACATTTCAGGTGCAGCTAGCAACTAATGATGCCACTGAAGTTACAGAGCCCTAGATTTTAGTCCAATTATAAACGGGAGATGAAACTAGACAGCCGTTCCTGCAACATTATAATGCAAATGTTTTGAATTCAAGAGAGGTGATTCCAACTACCTTTATCTTGGTGTTACTCTACAGAAAAAGAGGAGCAAAGTGTAACAAAACTGCACAGACAGGGCCATAGCGCTGTTCCCCCCAGGTCTGATGGCACCTTCAACACCTAGATCTTCTGCATAGTGGCTCTTTCTTATTAAAGAGTGCCACGGCCCTCAGTGGTGCTGGCACTACAGAAAAAGTAATATATTCAAATAAATATACATTATATTAACTATTTATATGATTTCCAGGACAATTGTTCTAATATCCTGCACTTCCACTTGCTCATTGCTTTGCTGAGGTTCTTGCCATACTTTGATGCTTAGCATACTTTGTCAGTGTAAGTAGCTTAGCCCAACTGTTTCCAAAAAAGGGGGAAAAAAATGATTGTTTCTGAAAATCCCCAAACAGGGCTGGTTAAGATCCACTTTAGATAAGCTACAAAAGATCTAAAGAATCATAGAACGGCCAGCCTGTTCCAATGTTTAACTACTCTTTCAGTAAAGAAATTTTTCCTCACATCCAATCTAAACCTCCCCTGGCGCAACTTGAGGCCATTTCCTCTCGTCCTTTCGCCAGTTACTTGGGAGAAGAGACCGACACCCACCTCGCTACAACCTCCTTTCAGGTAGCTGTAGAGAGCAATGAGGTCTCCCCTCAGCCTCCTTTTCTCCAGGCTAAACAACCCCAGCCCCCTCAGCCGCTCCTCATAAGGCTTGTTCTCCAGACCCCTCACCAGCCTCGTTGCCCTTCTCTGGACACGTTCCAACATCTCAACATCCTTCTTGTAGTGAGGGGCCCAAAACTGAACACAGTATTCGAGGGGCGGCCGCACCAGTGCTGAGTACAGGGGCACTATCACTTCCCTGCTCCTGCTGGCCACACTATTTCTGATACAGGCCAGGATGCCGTTGGCCTTCTTGGCCGCCTGGGCACACTGTCGGCTCATGTTCAGCCGGCTGTCGACCAACACAGCCGAATGGAGGATTCTGATGAATGCTTCCAAAAAAACGCAAAACTCACCAGGCTCATATTCCTAATTTGGTGCTCTGGAGTAGGTCCCCATCATGGTACTTCTGAAGTGCTTTTCTCTTTAATCACGATCCAGAGAATTTCATCAGCTGTATTTCCTTCTACAGTCCTGAAGCTCAGGACAGCGAAGAGCTTTTTTTTTTCCTCCTCAGACTTTCCTTTTCATTGTAATATTTGAGATCTATTATCTTCCCCAGTTTTCATGAAAATGAAATCATAACTTTGATTATGAAATATAATCTTCTTGTTATTTCTCAAGTGACTTGTGCAGGTCTGCGTGATTGACTCTGTGTGTGTATGTTGGACAATCAACAGAAAGGCTCACTGTCTTTCTCCCTTCCCATTCCTGTGGTTCTGTGGATAACGAGAAACCTTGCTCCCAGTTGCTGTTGTTTCTATCAGCATGTTTATAAACACCATGTATTACCTTCTATATCTGAGCAGAAGTGTCTTTCTTCTTTCTCCACAGTAGGAGAAAATGTATGTTCAAATAAGCCTTTCTGGGCATAGCCGGTTTTGGTCACCTTATTTGCAGCAGGTGCTACCAGGGCACTGATACCTCACTGGGCATTGTATCCGTGGGACTTCTAAGGCATGGGCTGCTGTTTCACAGCCTTACATTTTTTTCTGGTATGCTTATCCTTGTTAAAATCCCTATCTACTGGCAGTGTAGAAACACCCTCGGGTTTGAGCAGAATTTATTCTGAGCTTTGATTTTGAATTATAATTTGTTCATAAATCCTTTTTATAGGATATAAATATCCTATAATATCTTATATTTAACAAATACTAAGATAAAAAATATTCAACTGAATCTTTTTTTAGAATTGTCAGGGGAAAAATACCAAAAGAGACCAAAATGAAAATATTACCTTCTTTGCATTTAACACCTATTCAATTGGTTTAAATGTCCACAGGAAAACAAAACAAAACAGAACAAAAAAACCACACACACACCAGCTGAAAGCTATTTCTTCTACATGGGCTTTTTAAAATACCTTCTCCCACCTCTCCATAAAAGGCAATCAAACCAAACAAAAAAAAAATCACAGGAAAGAAAAATTGTGTTAGGCTGGAGAACAGCATGGCATACTTGAAGTGCTGGGAATTCCTTCAGAACAGCAGAAAAGTTATTAAGAGCTGGTCAGGCTTTTAGTGTACAGGATAGCTATGTATCCATGTCTCCAAAATTACGAGCCCATGTGACTTTTTGAGATAACTTGCTATACATCTTGCAAATTTCATCATATGCTGAACAAAAATATCATGCCAAAGCTAAAATAGTGTTAATTATACCAAACAGGAACTCAAATAAAACTGTTAAAACAAGTTAGTGTCAATATTGAATTGTAATTAAATAACATAAAAAATAATAAGTTTATTCAAAGAAGCTCTGAATTTCAAAAAGGAGATCTCCATCCATCTGTCCATCTACAGAATTAGCTTCCACTCAAGAGAGTAATCGAAGTCAGAAAAGCAGTGCTTGGAGCTAGCCCTGAGATAACAAAATTTTTCTTAAATCTTTAGATACCGCAGTGTCATAAATCAATTAAAATGTTTGCCTGCTGATTTGACGTTCTTGGTAGTGCTAGCCACTTTTCCTGGTATCCTCAACAAAATATTTTTAATAAAGCTTTTAAAGGAACTTTTCAGATTAGTGGGAGTTCATGCATCTTACTTAGTATTTTACATCCCTAAGTCTCTCCAGGTTCTTTAGCACTCGAAACACACTTTCTGAAGACCTTACAGAACATGCTTCTGAGGGCCATCCCTTTGTGAGCTTTGTGGATCATATATATTCTTGGACTCACATGCTTACAATAAGTCTTACACATCCTCAGGATAACATTTTAGACAGTCTTCTGAGATAAAAATAAGCATCTAGCTGGAAAGGGTTGATGAACTCTTCAACACTCTCAGTGTTTGAGTGAAGGAATAAATAATGTTGGCTCAGGGAGTCTCATGAGCAGACTCCCTAGAGATTCAGGAAACTTAGAACAGCTTCCTTGTATCCATATTAAAAGTTTTAGAAATGTTCACAAGTCCCCAGTTTGTTATTTGGCTGGATAAGTTGTGATTTTTGGCTTCAAGCTTCCGTTGGCAAGATTAGTGATCTTTGCTTTCAGTAATTTATAAAGCCTTCTAACAACACTGAGATAATTCAGGTAGGAAGTCCACCTCGTGAACATACAAATGGGCCCAGGTTTTTTTGTGTTGGAAGGTTTTTTGCAATTATACCTTTTGCAAAACCCTCTTGAGCCATCAATGAACACAACTGCAATACTTTCTTCTAAAAGAGTGTATGTGTAAACTGTACTCCTAATTTAAAAAAAAATCACAATCCATAAAATAAAATAAAAAAGTCTTTGCTAAATAAATATCTGGATAAGAAACTCATGTTATATTTTAAACAGTCCACAGAAAATTCACCTTTCACCCAGCTAAAAAGAATATATCGAAAGGATTTTTAGTAATCGGCCACTGACAAATCATTCTTTTGCAAAATCAAAAGTAATTGTGAATTTACAAACTCTTGTAAAGAAACAACTTTGCAATAGTAACTAAGGGACAAGTCAAATGGATTTTCCTTTTCACTACATTTAGTTTAATATTAGTGTCCTTAACAATCAAAATAGTATTTCATGAGTTGACCTCTTCCTTGCCTAATTATTTCTGGATTTCTGGTTTGCAAATACTAATTAGCATTGCAACCTGTGCTGTACTTACAATGTAACTACCACTGTAAAAAAGATTTTTAAACTAAGGGGTTTGTTTCGAAATAAAATGCTGAAGTGTTCATTTTGTGTGAGAAAGAGTATGAAATGTCCTTATCTTCTAAACACAAAAGTAAGGATTAAACATCTATTTTCAGTGTGAGCTGGATAAGCCCAGGTTGTTAGTTATCTAGACCTGAAAGCCTAGTGCTTGATAAAGCTCCATAGACCTTTTCAATGATTTTCTGTTACTCAGAAATTTAATTAAAATATAGAAAACCGATTTTGTATCTTATCATTACGTTAAAGTGCTTAAATAAATAATGAATTGAGGGAACGATCTGGGAGGCTGGCTCTAGTTTTGGGAGCTATACGTGTCACAGGCATGTGTGCCAGGTCTGTACTCCAAATATGAGTACTATATATACACATAAATTGTCACTTGTATGGAGTACTAGTCGTTATTTGAACTTTGGAGTCTTACAGTATGTTAGCATTCAGTGTTTAGGACATGTGCCAGCAGGGAACTCAAATCCAATGCAATTATATACTTCATGTACAAAATAAACCCTAAACTTCACAGTCATGTGGTGCATTCTTCCCACATACCGCATGAGACAGCCTGTCCTTGAACTGCATAAATGGTAAACCACAGACCTCGTTCTGCAAGGATTTAAGTTCTTAACTATAGGCATCTGAAGTGGGTTGATTTGAGAGCAAGGAGATAATGAGCATTTTTGTGAAGCTTTCTGTATAAATAGGCAATAGGTAGCTTCTGAATTCTCTGCTTGCCACTTAGATGCGAGGGCTGTCTGTCAAGCCAGGGTACTCGTGTTTTCACTTTATGTGGTTAGTTAGCAGCTTGACTATAATGATTTAAACATACATTGTTTATCTGACATGATAAAAT